>NC_048298.1:40801699-40900855 GCF_013100865.1 Trachemys scripta elegans | reverse complement strand
TTGCATCTGAAGAAGTGAGGTTCTTACCCACGAAAGCTTATGCTCCCAGTACTTCTGTTAGTCTCAAAGGTGCCACAGGACCCTCTGTTGCTTTTTACAGATTCAGACTAACACGGCTACCCCTCTGATATCTGACCCACTGACTTTCCTCTCTCCTTCAGAATGGAGCAGATCTTCAGATCCACATAACTGGTATTTTTCTGGTGGCTCTCTCAAACCAGTGTGGTTCATAGAGCTACGGCAATGGGGTCCTGGTCTATGATTAGGGCTCCTATGCACGGTGGTGCTACAAATAAATAATCAAAACAGAGATTTTGGGTCAAAATGATGATATTACACTGATTGTAAATGTGCAAGAGAATACAACAGAATAGAAACTGCTTATAATAAATGTAAAGAGAAGTACAAAAAAAGTGGGGAAATAGTGATATAAGAAGATTCCAGGATTGTCACTGTGTGTGTCATTTTTTAAAGTCCAAAATGTCTGAGTCAGTGAGGAGCAATGGAAACAGCTACCAGCAGGGTGAAGGGCTCTTTTGGTTCAGAATATCAGCAGGTTGAATCATCACTGGGATTCCCAGTCTGTTACCATACAGTTTTTAAATTCGCAGCCATTTGACTTTACCAGGGCCGGCTCCAGGCACCAGACCACCAAGCTTGTGCTTGGGGCGGCACCTGGAGAGGGGCGGCGCGGTGCTCCGGCTCCGGCCGCCGGGGAGAGCGGGGCCACGGCCAGGGCTCGCCGCCCTCCCCGCGGCGCTCTGGCCGCCGGGGACAGCGGAGCCCCGGGTGGGCTCGCCGCCCTTCCCCCGGCGCTCTGGCCGCCAGGGAGAGCGGAGCCCCGTCGGGGCTCGCTGCCCTCCCCCCGGGGCTCCGGCCGCCCTCCCCTGCTGCGCTGGCGGGGGGGAGGGAGGGGCGGCTGGAGGCTTTTCTGCCTGGGGCGGCAAAAAAGCCAGAGCCGGCCCTGGACTTTACAAATTACACCTGTGCAGTTTACAGCTGCAGTTAGACATATCTAATACCATGCCAAGAGTTGTAGACCATTATGATTTCAGAGATAACCAATTACTACCCTAAGCAGCAGTTTCATTTCGTTATCTGAGGGAGACTGCACAGATCAAGGATTACTTGGCTCAACTGCAATGCCCAAGCAACAGCACAGGCTTTCTGCTACTAGTACAATAAACAGTTGTAACAGGATAAAAACTCTCCATTCTCCACTGTATCTAAGGATGGGGTTTTTCTGGGTATTTGTCCAAAAGGCAATACTACTTTTTCTTCCCTGAAAATAAGTTTCTCCATATTCTTTTTTCTTTGACTGTTTTATGGCCCACATAATAATGGCAATGAGAAAAGGCCCTGGTGGCACAGGAAAGAGAATGACACAAATGAAGAAATGGCTTATAAAGTGAGAGTTAGCAATGGACTGGTCCTTTCATTGTTCATCCTCTGGACTAGATTTTGGCCACCCCTCTGAGTAAGCTGCCCTGCCATACCCCCGGAACTTCTGCACAAGGGCTGACCAGAATTCCAATGGGAAATGTAGTCCCTGCTCCCTCTCTCAGCAGTATGCACTACAATATTGTATTTATTCATTAATTTATTTAACCATTTGGAATCCAGAAAAGTATTTAATTGTAATAGTCTCTAAGAGATATAACTTCAGGTTGAGACTTCTCAAAGCTAAAGAGGGGATTTAGCCCTATAGAGTTCCCATGGAAATTAATAGAACTTGCATGGTTAAATCCCAGAATCAGCTTGAAAATCATAACTGGAGATCTTCTAGTTTGTGCAGGTTATAAAAAAGAGACATTGTGGATCTGAGAATAAATGCATCCTAAATGATCTGCACTCTCATGTGTTAAGAGACCCATGGTTGATACCAGAATGCAGTCTCTTCAAATAGAGGCAGAAATATTCTATTTTCCTTCTGAACTAAGCCTCTGGAATGTAGGCAGCATTAGGAGTAGCCAAAATGCTATTTTATAGGAATGCAGGCTAGGGAGAAACATGTATGGTGTGTGGATTTAGGTCACTTTAGAAATTCAGGCTTTAGAAAATCAAGGTGAAAGTGTATTGCACAATTTGACTAAGCTGTTTCGACTTTGGGGCCAAATCCTAGTCCTTACTCAGGCAACACTTGCAATGGCTTCAATGGGGAATACAACTCCCCCTCTCCCAAAATTATACTGTACTGATGTTTTCTGTGTCCAGTGAAGTAATAATTAGAGATCCAGTTCTGAATTAGACAACCAGAAAGAAGTACCTGATTAAAACCCCACATAATTAAATCCTCTGTATGACTCATGTACTGTATAGTTTAAATACTGACAATACTTGGCAGAAGTGTGCACTTGGAAATTCCATCTGCAATGATACACACACACAGTCATCTGAATACAGTGGTGTGTAGGAATTCACTGACACATGGCATTTTGATGAGAGCAAGGATCCTCAGAAGAGGAAAATGTGTACCAAAGAATGAATGAACTCATGCTTCACTCAGCAATCTGTGTGGATCTGTGACCCAGCTGTACATTGTAGGGCAGTAGAATTGAGTGCATTCACCAGAAGGAGAGAGAATTGAGGCAACAATCCTATTTACAAGTGCACAGCAGGAAATGTATTTTAAAAATAGGATTTGCTGAAATTGGAATGGGCACTTTAGCTCCTCACACAGATGAAATGAAACTTTCAGAAAATGTACTGCTTCTGAGAGTGCACTCTTCACATTCATAGATGCTTTAAGCACAGTTGGTAATAAATCATTAGAAGGTTACTTGCTTGCATTGTGAAGTGGATCATACATACTTTATTTCATATCTGTGTAAAGGAGCTTCTAATAACTACAATTCCAATGAATTCATGTCACTTCGCCTTGCAGACTCTCAGGATGAGGCAGTTCTACCTCTTTCCCCATCCTTACCTACCACTCTCATCATACTCTATCCTCTGTTCTTCCTATATAAGTTTAGACAAGTCACTCAGGGCAAAAAGCAGGTATCTTGGATGTATAAAGGAGGGGGAAAGTGTGTGCATACACCTGCAAAGAAGCAGGGAAGAATGTGGACCTAGTATTCCCTTAATCACTAGTCAAGAGGCCTGGCTAATGCCTGCTTCAGTGCTCCAAGAAGACATGGGCACATCACCTGCTGACATTACCATACTTCCAGTCCCCACACCCCACCCTGAACACATACACGCCCATGAACGAAACAAAATGGCTCAGGGACCTTTGCTCAGCATCGATTCTGCTCCCATGCTCCTAGAACCCTCACATTATTAAGACTAGAATTTTGATTTTAACACTTAAGTTTCGTCAACCAGAAATAGGTGTAACAATACAGGGATATGCGGCAATGGCTGTAAAGCACTTTGAGATCTTCAAGATGAAAAATGCAAGTAATGATATGGTGGCTGTTTAGTGGCTTGTGTGAAATGTGTTTGGAGTGTAGCCCACTTCTCTACAGATTGGTGTGCACATCACAGAAACTTCATGGGTGCAAGGGTTCACCCCAGCAGATTTTTGCAGAATGGGGTCTATGAGGTTTCTTTACAGTAGCTTACAACAAATTGCAGAATTCCCCTCCATTTTTTAAAGAAAAATTGTGAAGTTTCCTGTTATTTTCTCCTTACAATATTAAGTTTTGCAAAGAAACTGAAGGCTTAAATCTCAGTTATCCTATACAGTTTAGTCATAAGTTTATTACATCAGAGTTTTGCAACTGACTTTCATGGAACCAGGAGTGGACTCTCAAAAAAAAAAAAAAAAAAGGAACTGAATAATGTTTTGAGGAACTGAATAATGTTAAAGATGCATTTTGTGAAGGGGTTGTTTTTTCTTACATTTCCCAATTTAAATTGCATTTTGGACAAACAGAACAAACAAATGTAAACTATTCCACTCAAAACAGATAGTATTTTGGTTTTATGCCAGATTTTTAGAACTCATGTATGTCCTTTTATTCAAATCAGATCTTTTAAAAACTAATATTAATGGGTTTAATTGTTTTTTAAGATATTGCACTGGAAAACCAAACTGCTGTTGAAAGGAGTATTTAAACAACATATATTGATCAATAGGTGTTCATTGTTGCCACTTTTTAAACAGTGAGAGTAATTAACCATTGGAACAATTTACCAAGGGTCATGGTGGATTCTCCATCACTGACCATTTTAAAATGAAGATTGGATGTTTTTCTAAAACCTATGTTCTAAGAATTATTTTGGAGAAGTTCTTTGGCCTGTGTTATGCAGGAGGTCAGACTATATCACAATAGCTTTGGAATCTATGAATCCCAATTTTCTCACAAGTAATAGGATTTTGACCCCTGCTGCAGGTAATTTCCCCATGACAATGAGAGAAGCTGCAACCTTCATACCATTTTCAGAATTCCCAGAGGAAAATGTGCTCTGACTGGCTGCCTTCCCTACTCCCTTACCTCCTGAGGAAGAGCAGCCAATCAGAGATGGTACAGGAGGCAGGCAGAGAGTAATCTCCTTCCCCATTGGAACTGAGAGAAGTTTTTTTTTTAACTAGAGACAGAGGGGGAGGGAATTACCAATACTGTTTTCCCAGGGAAGAGGGGGCAGAAAAAGCATTGCAGTTCAGGGGAGCCCTACTCCCACCTCTCCAATCCTGTAGAGTGAAAAATGGGTTCACTCCTCTCTGCTCTTCCCACCTTCCCTTCCCCTCCATGAGGGTTTATCTTCATTACAGAGTAGGTGTGGGCTCCTAATAGGTACTGCCCTTGTCCCCACTCCATTCACACACAAAAAAACCTCTCACCAGAGTTTGGTGGTGCTTCCAACCCAGGCAAGCTGACATAGATGGGTTTATCTTTTAAAGCCAGAGTGAAAGCAGAACCTGGGCCAATAACCCACCCACTTTGCATTGAAAATGCAAGCTAAATCACATCCTCCATAGTCTTCCCACTATTCCCTCTCTACGCCCAGCAGGACAGACATTCTTCCACAATTCACTGGAAAAGAATCTACGCACTGCAGTGTAGAAAAGGACACAGTCCTGGGTACGGCTTTACAGTGTGGATGTTCACATCCCAGGTAAACTAAAACAGGTGCTCAGAGCAGGTGCCAATCACCCAGGCTAATTCTGTAGTGAAGACATACCCTAATGCCACATCACCAGGCCTGGGAAAAGGGTAGATTTGCAGCTGGAAGGATGCAGAATTGGTTGCAGCATGTCACTGGGAGTTGCATAATTAATTGATGTAGGTGTGCAAGGACCAAAATGCATTATTCACTATACATCTGTGAGAGTTGCCATCACTAATTGTCAAAGACGCATTTTATGAGCAGGGGAAGTTCAAAAATCAGAAGACAGACCAAAAACACTATTTAATCCTTTTTATTTTATAATTTTTTAGGCCAGTCTCATGATTTTTTTTCAAATGTTGGGGTTGGCAATACTGTGTATTTCACTTTTTATTTTAAAAATTAATCCTTTTTATGCAATGTAATTCGAAACCACTATGAATCATACACCACCAACTTCCATTCCTTGGGGACCATCTGTAATCATAAATGGTAGACTGACAAGATGCTATTAGGCCATTCACATTCTCTGGGTCAAATTCTGCCCATAAGTTACATTATGTTCAGTGTGATCCCATCATTGTAAATCTGGAGCAAATCCACTGTAGTAAATTCTGAAGTACTCTGAATTTACATCAGTGTAACTGTAAGGAAAATCTGGGCTTCTGTCCTTTGCAGCACTAATGAATCATAGGGCAAAGGACAATAATATTAGTAAACAGAACCTGTGTGACAGGGTCGTCCAAGGGAACTTAATTAAAGCATGTATTTTGCCACAAAAGAATGTAAATAGAAAGGTCCTTGCCTTCTGTTCTGTTTTCTTATGCTCAGTAGCACAACTGAGTTTACTGACAATAGAGTAAAATTATGTAAATTAGAGAATAACTAAAAAACCAACCCCCCACACAAGAGAGACCACAACAGCATGTTTGGCAAAGCTAATCTTATAACTAACAGACTTGCCCTTTGGAAGGAAACTATTCAGAATTTCTTTCTACTTGATATACTTTCCTCACCCCACATTTCTCACATGATGGCCACAAGTGTACTGAAGTTCAATTAACCCTTACAGCAACAGAGGACAAAATGTATGAACTCATCTCCTGTCTCAACAGAGCAGTTATCCCACTTTCCTGAGCCATCATCTCAATCAAATGAGTCTCCTTTCACCTCTGTTCCCTGTTCCCCAAAATTTAGCACCAAAGCATGCACCCCTTACTAGCAAGCTGACCATAACTGGAGTTTCTGACTACTGATCCCTGTCTTGTAACAGCAGCATTAAATTTTGGAAATCTAATTGATGACAGGTGACTGGGGCCAGAAAATAAAGCCCAGTTTCTTGCCAGCACGCCTGTGTGTTACACCTTTACTACACAAAAAAACCTCGTGTCTATTGTTCTTCTAACTCCTGTACTCCTAACTCCTTCCCATTCTAGATAGCTCCAAGCCTGGCCTCTGGCATGGACATCCCAACATTCTGGTTCTCAGCCTGACAGAAAGGTCAGGAACAGTAGCAAAGAGAAGATGATCATAAGAAAAGCATAGATTCGGAGAAGAGAGGCATTCCCAGCAGTAAGAAGGTGATGGCTGAATCTGAGGACAACTCCCAAGAGTCCAGCCCAACTCTGAGACAATAAATCCTCCTTATTCCATTACCTTCCCAGTGGGCTTGGCTGAAAGTCTGTCCAGTACTTCTTTGCATAGATGCAGACATGTATTCCACTTAGGTGTGTGCATGCCCAGTGCGCCACAGCCTTTTGGCTAGTGGTACCCGTAGAGGGGCGGTGCTTGCACCCCGTGGCTCTGCCCTCCCCGGCTATATAAGGTGGCGCTGTCCTGATTTCCTTCGGTCCTTCTCATCACCAGTGGCTGGAGTCAGAGCTGTGTGTGGTTGTAGTCTCACAACCTCACATTTAGTCTTAGCCTAGTTTATTTTATATAGTTAGCAACCAGTAGATAGTGTTAGTTGAGACTTAGCGTTCCCAAGTGATACCTTTTCTTTACTAAGTGTTTTTCCATCAGAAAATGCCAGTTTGTCAAAATTCTGTGGGAATATGTCAATTCTGATGAAATTTTATTTTAAAGATTTTAATGAAGTACCTTGTTATTTTTATATTGTAATCCTTTTCTAAGATAAATGAAAATATAAAAATAAAATTACTAAACATAATACTAAAGTAAAAATAAAGCCTTATCTAATGAGTCAGAACGTGTTTCAGAATGAACATGCCAAATCTGTGTGTTTGGCTAGCTTGTCTCTAACCACCAGATCACACATTCCCCCCTGCACACACACACATCTATATCCAGGAAAAGAACCCAGGAATCTTCATTCCTCGCAGTCTACTGATGTCTGGGAAATAGTAACCCACTGGCAAAGTATGTGCTGCGTTCCTCTCCACTGGTTGGTCAAAATAAGGGATAGCAGTCACTTCTTTAGCTCAAGTGGTAGAGGTCTATGCTGGGGATCTGACAATACACTGTTCAAACCCTACTACCAACCCATGGAGGAAGGAGAGTGTCATCATTAGGGCCCTACCAAATTCACGCGCATGAAAAACACGTCACAGACTGTGAAATCTGGTCTCCCCCCATGAAATTTGGTCTGTTGTGTGCTTTTACCCTATACTATACAGATTTCACAAGGGAGACCAGAGTTTCTCAAATTGGAGGTCCTGGCACAAAAGGGAGTTGCGGGGTGTGTGTGTGTGTGGGGTCGCAAGGTTATTTTAGTGGGGACATGGTATTACCACCCTTACTTCTGCGCTGCCTTCAGAGCTGGGCTGCTGGAGAGCGGTGGCTTTTGACCGGGCACCCAGCTCTGAAGACAGCAGCGCAGAAGTAAGGGTGATACCTGCCATCCTTACTTCTGCATTGCTGCTGGTGGCGGCTCTGCCTTCAGAGATGAGATCCTGACCAGCAGACGCCACTCTCCAGCTGCCCAGCTCTGAAGGCAGCATCACCACCAGCAGTAGCACAGAAATAAGGGTAGCAGCACAGCAACCCCCTACAATAACCTTGTGACCCCCTCCCACAACTCTTTTTTAGGTCAGGACGCCTAAAATTACAACACCATGAAATTTCAAATTTAAAATAGCTGAAATAATGAAATTTGCAATTTTAAAAATCCTACGACCATGAAATTGACCACAATGGACTATGAATTTGGTGGGCCTCTAGTCATCATGGTTGCACAGGATGGATTTTTTTAAAGCAACTGGTTTATTTAATACACAGAGTGAGAAAGCTTCCTTTAAAACTTGTTTTACAGTTAAACATTAAAAATTATGACACAAAGTTCAACAAAACACAGGTTTCTCACATATTTTGATTGCTTGTGTTGCTACATTGGCATGTTTGAAGGCTGAGTATGCTACCGATTGGTAGTGGCTTATAATGACAGACCATCAGAGGCGGGGATGATCATGGACAGCTGGAAGAAGGAAATAAAAACCTACTCACTTTTGAGCGCTATTGTCACTCTGTGGGGAGTGGATAATGGGAGAAAGACACTGAGGCTGTAAAGAGAGATCTGGTATCTAACTAGTTGAACTAAAACAGCTACATTTATTTAGTGCTTAGATTGTGCCCAGCTAGACAGACAGTGTCTGAGCCACCACAATTGCTTTAGGCAAATGAGTGAGTATAAATGAAAGTGAACAATAGTGTTGAATAGAGCTGGCTGAAAAATGAAAAATTATTCTCAAACAAAATTCTGAACTTTCAGAGTGTTTTCATTTCAAAGTGTTCAAACATGAATCACTTTCTCTTTTAAAAAAAAGTTCATGATTTTTCAAGAACAATTATCAAAATATTAAAAAAAACCCAATTCCCAGTAAATGAAAAATGTCAAAGGCTGTTTTGAAACATTTTTGATGATACTTTTGAAAAAAATTTGTTAACAGATATTTTAGAAAAGGCAAAAAAAATTGCTTACATCGACATTTTTGTGAAAAAAATTCATTAAAAAATACAAGAGGTTTTTTCCATTGCAAAACTGCCTTCCAGAACTCATTCTAGTGTTGAGACAATAGAAAGACCAAGCACTGCAGGTGGCTGCTTAGGCAAAGTTGGGGCACTGTTCTGTCAACATGTGTGAGCTGTTTCAGCCTATCAGTTGGAATAGCTATCATCCCTCCTATGCAGCAGTATCTGGGCACTTGAACTGAGTCCAGTAGCCCTTTCTTGCCACGCTCAGCTCTCTCTCACCCAACTGTTCACTTCTTCAGAACAACACTGCAAATCCCAAAAGTCTTGAGTTAGACCCCCACACTCATGAAATTATTTTAAAAAAATGATTTTTGGTCAAAGATTAGATCATTTGAGGACGGGTCTGTCTTTGTAATTTTTTTTAAATACCCCTGTGAGACAGGGTAGCCTAATGCTTTGAGGAGCTGGATACATTACAGCAGGTTTCTGTAGTTTATAAAATTCTTATGTTGCATATGGTCTCATCAAATGAGTGAATGTGATACAAATGGAGTATAAAATATAGTCTTCTCTTGTTCCTTCCCCACCCCAGTGTTAGGTTTATTTACACTGAAGCATTTTTCTGTTCCCGTTCATTTCCCACTTTCTTTTCCTGCTAATGAGCACCAGAGAACACTGCCACTTGGGAATCAGTTGGGTTGTCTTAACAACAACTTGAGAGAAAAGACCAAGGATAATTGCCCTGATCTAATCATGATATGCCAGGTGAGATTTGTGGAAGAAAGCAGAGTCTGGGGCCAATCAGAAAGGAAAGGATCCAGAGAAACTCAGTTCCTGAATCTGAGCATCGGCAGTTAAAACATGGCAGGCTTCCTGAACCCAAAAGCTAGGGGTGGGTAGCCAAGCTTCATGTAGTGGGGTGAACCCTTTGAGGACAGCAGGCTGAAGACCTCTGCTGGGAAACTTAAGTTTTGACTTTAGGGTTCTACAGTTGGAACATTTGTGCATGTTTTATCCCAGCTTGAGGAACAACAAATAAAACTTTTGTTTAACCCTCCAGAGACGGAAGCACTATGGCTCTGTTTTACAAAAGCTAGTCCCTCCGCTTGAGGCTTCCTTGCAACACCTTGATGCTCCCAATGTGTATGTGACAATTACAGTATTACCAACTCTTGTTAATATATTCAAGTGATGTGATTATGGCCCCTGCTGCCAGAGCTAGTGGTGGAGGGCCTATAGCTGGGTGGCAAAGGGTGCCTCTGTTAACAATTCCTCCCTTCTTCAGGGCTCTCCTGTTCTATTCACGCCAAACACAGTCTCACAGGCCCTTCACACCAGGCTCTTACCCTTTTTCATTTCCCCAGTACAACAAACTAAAACTGAAAACAACAACTACCCTGCTAGTCTTGAGTTCTGTCCTCAGGTGTCTCTTACCACAAGGCCTTCTGCTCTGGCAGTCACTGCAGTTTCCTCATGCTTCTTATAGTAAAAGCACCTGACCCAATCTAAGGTCTTAATCAGGGTTGGATAGTCCTAGCCCTCCAGCCCTTAAGGGCAAGCCACCCCGTTACAAGGCCCAACCAAGATCAGGATCCTATTGTGCTAGACACTGCATGTAGTAAAGAGACAGTCCCTGTCCTCAAGAGCTCACTATTCAGTTCAAAGAATGGTGGTGAGTTTGTGACACAGGAGCTGAAACCCATCAGATTCATTTCATGTGAGGGCCACCAAACATCCATTAAGATGGAAACAATTTTTAATCCTTGCTGAATTGGGCTGGATTTAAATACACTCTTAAATAAAATGCCCCAGCCAGTTCTCAACTCCCATTATTCAGAGTATAAACACAAAAAATATAATAAAACAAATATTAACTCAAGAGTCTAATTCACCTCTAAATACATTTTTGCAATGTAAAGCCTTTCCACTAATTACTCCAGTGTCCTTATATTTACTTTCATACCTATATATTTCTTTTTTCACACAGCAGAATTGAACCCACAATTTTCAATTCTACAGCACAGACCTTCTTTCACTTCAGCCATAGGAGTAACTTGGTGAAGAGAAGCATGCTGTTATCCTCTAGGTGAGCCAGAGGGTCTCCTGTGCTCTTATCTTCCATTCCCCTCTCCCATTCCTTTTAAAAGGGTGCAGTCCCATAAGTGTATGTGGCCAGGGGAGGGATTGAAAGTGCAGGCTGTGAGTTAGGAGGAAGATTCAGAGCTGGTTGAGAAACTCCATGTTGATTTCCCTGGTCTGCAGTGACCCTGAAGAATCGACAAGTTTGCTACTGGAATTATCTCACTCTGTGGGGAGAATGGAAAATCCCCTCCCAAATGGAACAATGTGGGTGGAATTCTATGAACTTCCCTTTGTGGAGTGTTCTGCCTTTGGCCCTTTGTCAATACTGTTACACATTACCGATTCAAGTTCTTGGCTCGGAGAGATATTCTATAAATATGCCAATGTCCTGGGCCCAAGATACTGAAGATGTAAATAATTATAGGTAAGTGACTGTCCTCATCAGATAAGAGGAGATTCATTTCTGCATTTCCTAGTGAAGTCAATAGGAATATAATTATTAAACACAAGATGAACTTCAGAGAGGGTAGAAAACACATTAACTGATAAAACACTACAGACTTTAATGTCTTTGCTGAGAAAAGCAGCACTGCAGCATCTAGGGTTAAAGGTTAAAATACTGACTTGCAGTTATATTTAAGTGGATATTACACTAGAACATGAAACAAATCATGGGATATTGCTAAAAAATATTTCTTTCTCCCTCTTCCATTCTGATTCCAAAATAACCAGGATGATTTTTTCCCCCTACAGTAACATGCAACTAGCTTCAGCCAGCTTGAAGCAGTTCTTTGGTATAATTATTTAAACAACACTTTGAACAGAATATGGAAAAAACCTGGCTGACTTAGCAGGGCAATAATTAAGTATACTTTCTACATCTACAAGTTAAAGTTTATTTTTTAAATGTAAAGTAGTGCTCAAAGCTGGGGGGAAGGGATAGGAAAACCCAACTATTTTTTTCTTCTTGTAGCTAGCAGCAATATGTCTCAATATGGCCGATATATCCTCCCCCCAGGTTTGAAGACTATAAGAAAGTAAATGTGAATCCCCTACTCCACACACACACACACACACACACTCTCTCTCTCGCTCTCTCCCAGCATTTGGATGGCATTTGGGCCATTCTCCTGACACTTATTGTCCTTGGTCCCTGGCAAAACTCCCATTATTGTGATGTCAGAGATTATTAAGTTCAATAGCAGATACTATCACCTTAATCAGAGAGAGAAGAGGTGAGGTGCCAACTGCAAGTGGATGAGGCAGCAGTTGTAAAGCATGTACAATCAATTAAAAAAAGTCACTGTACAAATGGAATTTTCCAACCCTGTCACTGGCCACAGATGATACCACTATTCTATAGGCCATAAGCAACTGTCACTGTGCTCAGTTGAGAGGCACAGCCTCCACTTCCTGTATGTTTTCATAGCCAAGAGTAACACATTCACCACACAGCAGTTTTCGAAATCCCTCGTATGTCACAAAGGTCAATGAGGAATTGCATCTTTAACCTACACTCCTTGCACATGCAAAATACCTATTGACACCACTGGAAATTTTATGTGCAAAACAACTTCTAGGATCAGGCTGACATACAGAACCAGAAAGTCTGAACAACAAGCTTCTTTAAATTTTCCTCAATACAACTCACAAGAATTACTGTGTGGCTCTGATTTTCATGTGGGACACAAAGGTGGGGAAGTGTAGCTCCATCAGAAAAAGCTCACCTCTTCTAACAGAAAATGATTTGTCTGGCTCGGATTGAAACTCTCAAATTACTGCAAATATTAACTTTCTGTGAAGAAGCTGCTCCTCTTGACTCTACTTAAGGAAGCTCTAGCTGTTGCTAGGTAATATGCATCTACTGCAGTCCCCTCTCTCTAGTCTCTAGCTACCTTGTGGCCTGCCAAGGAGTTCCTGGCTGAAGCTGACAACTGAAATGGCAACAGTAGTGGCTCCAAGAGATGAACTAGGTGCTGTAGCACCCATAGAGTGGGCCTGGTGCCAAGTGTGGCAAGGCCTTTCTGACCCCCCTAACTTCTTGGGACCTTCACCTGAGAGGATGGGGTGACTCCAAAAAGACACAGCTGCCCTCCCTCAGTTAGGCACATACAGGCCTCCAATATGGGAAATATCAGGACCCAGGCAGAAACATTGAGAATTGTTCCATCACACAGGAGAGACTGGGATTCCCTTTCCTGATGCAAAAATAAACCACCGTGTTTGCTGCTGAGGACTGACTCCCTTGCATAAGCAGTGACTGTAGGATGACTCTGTGACACTGCACTCCATATTCTTCACAGTGATATTATTATGATATGATTATGGCATAATTATGATGTATTTTGTACAAGATGTGTCATGTAAGGTGTCATTGGAAAAGTTATGATTTGATGATATGATTATCCTATTTGCATGCATGTATCATTTTTGATCTGAAGTTATGAATACTGACCATGGATCCGTATTTCAAATGTGATTACTCTGGAAAACACCCACAGATAGCCTTTCAGGTACCACAATGATGAAGCTAGACAGTGCTAATGGCTCATCAACAAAGACAGTGGGCTATGGAAAAGCTTAGGCTTCCTGTAAACGTTTCAGCCGGCCTGTAAGTAATAGCTGCTATGACTCAGCAAGGGCATGTGACCAGACCACATGATACTGAACTCCATTTTAAGTACCTGTATTTTTCCACAAACTGGGCTGGGAACTGTTTTTGGAACAAAGGATTCCCACCATATGTTAAAGCTATATAAGGTGGGGAGTAACAACATATAGGGGCATCACTCACCACACAAGGACACTCCTGGAAACACCTGAGGAACAAAGACCGAACTGGGGGAAGTGCTGGTCCCAGGCTAAAAGGATTTCTAGTCTGTGTATGGATATCTGGTGGACTGCTTGTATCATCAGTCACGGTGAGAAATTGCTAATTCATATCCAATCTTTCTAGTATCTTAGGTTTAGTTTGTGATTTTATTTACTAAGTAATCTGCTTTGATTTGTTTGCTGTCACTTAGAACCACTTAAAATCTATCTTTTGTAGTTAATAAACTTGTTTTTTTGTTTTACCTAAATCAGGGTGTCTTTGAGTGAAGTGCCTGGGAAAAATCTCAGCTTGGTTAACACAGGCTTGTTGCATATCCTTCCCACATCAAGGGGAGAGTGAACTATTTATGAGCTTACATTGTAGAGATCTCTGTGCAGTGCCAGACAGTATAATTTTGGGTTTATACTCCAGTGGGGAGGGGGTGAGCCTGGGGAGCTGTTTGCACTCAGGTAGCTCAGTTTGGGTGAGTGGCACCACCTGCTGTAGTGCTGAGTGTTAACAAGTCCAGGTGAGGCTGGCTGTGTCTCCAACCAAGTTGTGTGGCTATAGAGCCAACCCAGCTGTGTGTCTTTGAGGGGCACAGCGGTTCCCACAGCTCCCAGGTTGCACCCCGGGGATGACAACCCTTCACATTACCCATGTGACACAATCTAATATCCAGAGGAATCTTGAACTGGTTACCAAAACTAGTTAAACTGGTTCAGCATAGACTTGCTTTCTAAAGTATTAGCCATCTAGCTCCAGGCTCATGACCCAGAAGATATGGCAGAAACAAGCAGACAGAGAAAGCCTGGGTAAATCTCTACCTCCTGGTGGATTTTCTATATGTTGCTTCCTTGGCTGTGGTCATCCTGGCCTTCTCTTACCTGCTCACCAACTACCTCTCACCCGCAAGCGAGCTCTCTGGCTGCACTTACTAAACTGGTCTTCCCCATCAATAGAGAAAAAGGACTTTAATCATAGGAGGATTTTGATTTCTATCATGTTAATTCACTTTCTCGGAGAGAGACTCTAGTCTGGAATCCTGCCCATGTTTTATTGTTGATAAGCATTTCTCATAATTGCTTTAGTAGTGCTTGAGGCTATGGAAGCTTCCACTAGAGAGAAAGGGCTGCGGCAAGGAGGTATTACCATTAGTCATGAATTGCTTAGCAACAGCTAGGAGGCAGAATTACCTGCAAGGGAGCCAAGAGGAACAACTGTTCAGCTCTGGAGTAGGTATCTCCTTTGCAGAAAATGAATTTACATATACAATTCCAATCTTTTTATAAGAAGAGTATCATGATTGAAGTCACTTTCCTTTAAGGGTAAGGAATGGTGTCTCTAGTCTCTGTTTGTCAGAAGGTGGAGATGGATGGCAGGATTACCTGTTAGGTTCATTTCTTCTGGGGCACCTGGCATTGGCCACTGTCGGCAGACAGGATACTGGGCTGGATGGACCTTTGGTTTGACCCAATATGGCCATTCTTATGTTCTTATCAATGGAGAAGAAAAACTTGGTGAAGGCAAATCTCTCATACTGGATAGTAATTAGAAGTGGAAGCACTTCCCAATTCCTTTCCAACAAAACAGTATCAAATGAGCTGATTAATGGATAAATGGCTGCACATGACTAGAACATTCATGGAAAAGTACCCTGAGATATTAGTTTATAAATAGGAGTGAATGCCAAAAACATTATGCTGGATATAGTGTAAAGAGTTTTATTTAAAGCTAGATGCTGGTGACATTCTTCAGAAGTAAAGAATAATGTAAAATTCCTTTTCACGTAACCAACACTTTTGCCATATATAATGATCAGCTTCTTGGTTGTCACTGGGTATTGAACCTGTAATCTCTATGTAGAGCATAAACCTCTACAGCATGAGGTGAAGGAATAAATTTGGCTTTAGCTGACAGTTGAGTACATTCATATCTTCATTGGACCAAGCACAGACAGAGATGCGTAACACATATTGAGCATTGGGTTACACATAGAAGTATGGATAGATGAATCTCCAGTAGGTGCTGTACTGGCTGCCTCCCATAGCCCTCTACGGCAGCTGATAAACCTTGAAAGTACTGCAGTAATTTAATATCACTTGTACTGTGCAAATAACTTGAAGTGTTTTTACATGGACTTGAATTTAGAATGTAGAAGAGTTTTTAAAAAGGCTCAGTTTGTGGAATGTAGAATAATTAAAAATGACTGCATTACCTGAATTATTGAATAAAGCTCCAGTTGGCCGAACTGAATCACTTAAAAATCATTACAGATTTTAATATTTCTTTTAAATTACTCTCTATATTCCTCTAACCAACCCCAATTTTTTCTTTCAAAATCTACCAAATGCATATCTGCAATTTGCGAGTGATTGCTTCCTTCCATTTCATACAGGAAAGAATTGTGACCACTCATAATTATTATTGTGGACCTTCTTTAAAATGCAAAATTTACTGCTTATGAAAGAAGTTGACTGAAAGCCCTGGAGACTGAAGTCCACACTTTATCCACAGGACGTGGACAGCAGAGACAACAGTAATGCAAGTGTCCTCAAATTGGTCCACCACTGAATCTTAACCTGGGACCTGAGCCCCGCAAGCCCAAGTCATCTGACCTAGGACAGCCATGGGTTTTTATCCCTGTGTAGATGTACCCTATGACGCTGAGGTCCTTTTCAAAGTACCTGCTTTTCAGTGTACTTTTAGTATGGTCTATGTTCTTTGTTCCTAGATGTGTGACCTTGCATTTGGCTGTATTAAAGTTTATGTTGTTTGTTTTCAACCAGCTTGCCAAGAGAAACAGGTCACACTGAGGAAAGTGGCCTGTTCTCATCATTATTTACCTCTCTACTAATCTGTGTGTCATCCACAAATAGTCCAGTGTCTGTATCTATTTGATTACTGTTCCTTCTCCTCAGACTACCACATCAAAAAGTGCAATCAGTTCTGGCTAAACCTCATCTATCTGGAACTAGATTTAGACCACCAACTCATTTCTCTGGACAACTAACATCCATCAGCTAATTAACAACATCTGGCTAATAATGACCTGATCTAGGTTTGAACCCTCTAGAGATGAAAGACTTGATAATCCAGTGCTTCATTAAGGTCCTTCTTATGCAAAAGACAAGAATTAAATGGGAAAAAATCTAAATATTATGTTTTTTAAAAATTACAAGTTATTAAGATCACTAAAAAGGTGGAAAATTCACAAGTCTATTAAAAATACATGTCTGTAATTGAAAATCCAGGCAATCCTTTCTGCACAAAGTCTTGTACAGGACTGACTGCTTACTTGTGTAATCCTGAAAGTCACGTACAACATTCATTAGCAAGTATTGTTATACGCCAAAAATCTGACAGCTCTAGACACGGAAGACTACTCACCCTTGAAGGTCTCATTGCAGTATAAATTACTGAAAACTGAATTCCTTGTTTTTGCAGACTCATAGTCAGTCTTCCAATTATTTTGTCTGTAAATACAAATTTGTATAGATTACCAAACTCTAAAGTGAGAACTAAAAATCTATGATCATTGTACAAGTAACAGCATAGATAGGTATTTAAACTTACTAGTACAATTATTTAAAATAATCTATATGACACCACAAGTTGCATGATAATTTACAATCACAGAAATGTAAGGTGGGAAGGGACCTCAAGAGGTCATCAAGTCCAGCCCCCTGTGCCGAGGCAAGACTAAGTAAACCTAGACCATCCCTGACAGCTGTTTTTGAACCTGTTCTTTAAAACCTCCAATGATGGGGATTCCACAACCTCCCTTGGAAGCCTATTCCAGAGCTTAATTATCCTTATAGTTAGCAAGTTTTTCCTAATGTCTAACCTAAATCTCCCTTGCTGCAGTTTAAGCTCATTACTTCTTGTCCTACCTTCAGTGGACATGGAGAACAATTGATCCCTGGCCTCTTTATAACAGCCCTTGACATATTTGAAGATTTCTCAGATCCCCACCCCTCCCAGTCTTTCTTCTCAATTCTAAAGATCCTCAGTTTTTTCAACCTTTCCTCGCAGGTCAGGTTTTCTAAAACTTTTACCATTTTTGTTTCTCTTCCTTGGAGTCTCTCCAATTTGTCCACATATTTCCTAAAGTGTGGTGCCCAGAACTGGACACTGTACTCCAGCTGAGGCTGGATTTTCAAAAATCCAGTCAGAGACATTCACTGCCCTAAGGAAGTTACAGTCCACATTAGACAAGACAACAATTCAGATAAAGGAGGGGTTCTGAAGTTGTGAAGAAAGTACAGTAGGATGGATACCTGGGAGAGTGGGTTTAGGAAAGTGAAGGAAGAGAAGATCATCCAGCAAATGAAAAAAGGATATCTAAATCTGCTAGTTAAATTACCAGCTAATTAAAAATAAAACTGAAGAATTAGTAAACTGTGTTTATAAGGGGAGAAATTATACCATGTACCCCAGAATATTCAGAGCATACGATTATTGGAAACTTACCACCAAACAAAGCTCAAAGGGTTAGTGTTCATAAGATATGTGCACATTATGTACTATACTGAGAGTAATAATTCTACTTGCCTTTGTGAATTTTGGGTCTGATACTACTAACTCGGAAGTCAATGGAAACTTTGCTATTGACTTGAATAGGAGCAGAAGCAGATCATTAATTAGCCCTGCTGTTAACATTTCTGAGAAAAGAAAGTAAGTCAAGTCATGAAGATGGTGGCATAACTATATGGCTATACATGGAGGAATCATTACAAAGTACCAGGCTTTCCAAACTCAGTGTCTTGCCATAGTTTTGCAGAAGTGTTCAGTAAGGGAGTCCAAAGAATTTTCTTATGGAACATTCGTCATTCATAAAATCATAGATAATTATGACAATTTACAGCCTATCTCAAGTTTGCCAACTGAAACTGAAAATACTAGGAAAAAACGACATAAGATAAGGAGTACAGGTGGTGAATCTCAAGAAACATTAGCTTTTTCAGTGTAATTGATGGAGAAGTCAGTCAGTGGGCTAATATTTCCTGTCTTGGTACCTTTACTGCTTCTTATCTACCAAGCAAACCTTTCCGATGAATGGATATTTCACAACCCAGCCAAAACAGGCTTTTCATATGGATTCTAAGTGGGCAAGCTACAGTAACTGAGTTTAATTTTCATTTATCAGTATTTGCTCTCATTTCATTACTCTTTTAACCTCTTCTATTTAGTGAAATTGTGCTCTCACAGTTAGGCAGCTTTAAGTAACTGTTTTTCAGCAGGATTTTACCAGGTTTGCACAACTAAGCCAATAACTATTTGAATCAAGAGGGGCAGTTATAGAAAGGTGTTTTTTTAAATGATGATCAACATTTATCTCCTATAAAAAACCCCACACATAGACTTTCCCCAGCAACATAAATGACAGTTTACATTTTATATATTTGATCTAGGAGTTCAGAGAAATTACATCCTGCAGATTTATATGCAACAGGCACAGGCAACAGTTTCTCTTTAAAAAACCCAACAGCTTGAGTTACCATTTGCAGCAGGTATAATACTAGGTAAATGCATGTGTTTGTGTCTCATTTACGATAATCAAAGAACTTCTGAGATAATAATACATTATTTAGCATTTCACTGAAACAAGGAGACAAGCGTAGCTATAGCTACCAAGAATATCAATGACTTTTGGCTTTCAGAAAGGTCTAGAGACAATCTGTTTATTCAGAGGAGTTGTCATGTGAACACACTCAGGACAGTATGTTTCATAAAGACTACAATTCACCTGTTACCAAAAAAATACCAAAACCCCATGACACACACACTATCCATTTCTTCTAAAGTATCGTTAAGAATGTTTCTTAGATTATAAACTCTTCAATGCAAGCACAGCGTCTAGCTCTATGCTTATACAGCACATGGCACAATGCAACCCCTACTTACTATTTATGAAATTAAAATAATAATGTTTAAAATTAAAACACAAAAAAGCTGGTACCAATACAACTAGAATCCTGCAGCCATATATTTAGTACCTAACAAATATATAAAAGTTATCTCAATTAAGAACCTCCACCAAAACTGACAACAGAAAATAATTCCCCTATTCCCTTCTGGAAGGTCCAGAACCTGCAGTCTCTATGGAGGCTCCCATTAATTTCAGTGAGCACTTTATTTAAATAAGAACTGCAGGATCAGCACTAGGACTATCGTATGTTACTTCCTAATTGATCTTGATTTTCTCACTGGACTTTTACATCATTGGGGTGGGGAGGAAGGAAGAGAAGAACTGAGGGAGAGGAAAGGGAATGGAAGGAGAGAAGTCAAAAGAAAGAGAAGAGTCAGCAAAAAAATAGCAAGAGAGGAGAATAGGAAAGGGAAGAAAGAGGTGAAATAATGGAGAAAAGTAACAGGTAAGAAATAGGGGTTAGGAGGAACAGACTGAGAATAAGAAGGAAAGGCAAAATAAATGAGGAAGCGATTAAGGGCCTGATCCCACATCATTAAAGTCTATGTGAGTTTTGCCATTGACTTCAATGGGTGCAGGAACAGGCACTTAAGGGAGAAGAATCTAACTGACAGCTGATATAGAGGAAAAGTTCTACTGAGAAGGAAAGAATCTTAGCAAAAGGGAAAATGGGGAGGGCATTACATGTGACTGTCATATACTCTGCCTCACACAAGAGAGAAAGAGAAAATACTGAAAGGAAACAGAAGGAACAAAAGACAAAGATAAAAATCAGAGGGGGCAAACAGTATCTTGAAGAAAGAAGAATGGCCTAAGAGAGAAAACAATGATCTTTAAAAAATGAGAGACGGTCATAGGGAATCTTTTCACAGTTATTACATACACACAGAGAGAAAAAGAAATCTTAACCAAACCATAAGTCTGGATACTTGGAATTTTGGGGAAGTGTAGTGGGGTGGCTGCCCCACTCCATGAGAAAAAGGGCTGGAACAGGACAGAGAGGCTGCGCAGAGCAGCAGCCAATCAGCAAAGGCCTGTGGAGAGCCAATCAGGGCCAGGCTGAGCCCTATATAAAGACTGCCTAGCAAAGGAGAGGGCAGTCTCTCCCTGACTAACAAGGGAGGAGGACTGGTTCCTGAGGTAAGGAGGTAGCACCTTCGACAGAGCAGTGCTGGGCAGGTTCGGGGGAGCAGAGGAGAGCTTTTTTTTTTAAGTTTAAATTCACTGTCACTGATATTTTCATGAGTTATTGGGCAGTGCCATGGTATCACCATGCTTGGCAAAAGAACCACAAGGACTGAACATGAATTGTGGAGCCAGTACACATTTCTACTTTTATATAGCTGATGGCACAATTGAAATGCAGGCCAGGGCCTAGCTTTTGCTGCTCAGGTATGCAAAGGAAGCAGAAACAGGCCATTTCTTCGCTGGAGCAGTGTGTCCCCCGTACACATAGAATGGGTATAGCTAATTCCTACATCATCCCACCACATCTGCAGTTCCAAAATAGGAGAGATCTGAGGGTTGTGGCCAGAAAGTGCTACACTCTGGCAGTCCCCATCTGGCAGAATGTCCCTTGGGGTCTGTTACCAGCTGGTGGATTTTAGAAAAGCTTTCAGCCTCTAGTTCTCCAGTGTTTTGTGCTTTTTTTTTTTTTTTTTTGGCTACTGATGCTACCATAGTGCCTCAATGATTCAGAGACAGAGAGCTAGTTAATAATTTCTATTTAAAAATCAAATTCACTTTGTCCTACGCAAAAATAAACACCATTATCTTCAGAACTAAGGTGTTCTTCTTGATTTCCAAAAGCTGCCTCTGATTTTAGATCCACAGTTTTTGGGACACATAATTGCAGGCACATTGTTTAGCCACCTAGAGTAATGACTTGATTGTGTGTGCAATCACTGGTGCCCATGAGATTGCCCCCCACAATTATTTGCAAGCCTCATAATAGGAGTTCTAATTTGGAGTCCAAGTTAAAACCCCGTGAAAACTAGTGCTGTCTATTTGCATATAGTAATTGTTTTATGGCTAGCTTACATACCCTAGAAAAATAAAGTTTTTAATGCAGAAATGTGTGCATTGATGCCCCTTTAAAAAGCATTGTGTGATACCTATAAAACCAACCAAAAATTAAACTTAAAGTCAAGCACTGTTTGAAGGGCCCCATTTTCATTTTACAGAGGCAAGAGAAGCATTTCCCAATCTTTTCAATCATGTGTACCATTTTACTAGACTAAGACCTCAATCTTGTCCTCTTGAGCTGATACCTCCTATTTAGTTGTGTGCACTGTAATGTACAGACATATGAGTGGGTGGGCTAAAATTTACAGAAGTAAATAGGAGGCACAGTGAGCAGAGGCTTAACACTGAAGCAGAGATGGAAATCACAGTATCAGTCACAAAAAGGCCAGTCATATTTAGGGCCTGATCCAGTAAAGTCAACTGGGAGACTTCCATTTATTCCAGTGGACTTTGGATCAGGCTGTCAGTAACTAAATGCTATGGTGATTAGCTATATACAAGTAATATCGCTGCCGATAGATTAAAAGAATCCTAAAGAATTAGTAATAGTATCATACCAATTGTTGGGAATCACTAGAAGGTATAGCATGTACCCTCAGGAAAATAGGATCAAATCATGAAACATTGGATACAGAAGCCACATTGCTTACCATTTGCAGCAAAAGCCTTTGCAGTAGAAATATCATTTAATCTATACAAAAAAGGAAAGATAATTAAAATATTGTATAGACCAGCATAATATTCTCAAGAAACATCTGGAGTTAAAGGCCATTTTTGGCATGCCCTTCCTATGCTGTTCTGCAAAGCTACTACTCCCTCCTTATTCAATCCTTCATTAAAGTCCATTTCTTTTTTCTGCAAAGCCCATAAGGAACTAGTCAACTAAGAGATATATTTATTTTATTCCTGAAAAACTCAAACTTTGCTCCACCAAGCTGCTGAATTCCCCAGAACAAGAAGCCATGTTATTGGTATTAACCTGGTCCTTCCCTCCCCAGACTCCCTCTCATTAAGTTTTGTCCCCTCTCATTATGTCATGTTGTCTGATATTAGCTTGTAAGCTCCTTAGGACAGGGCTCTTGCCTGTATCTGTATTGTAACATGCTATATATTGTTATGCTATCTTAGGGTCCAGTTATGTCTTTGATAGAGGAAGAGCTATACTGGAGCTCCACCATCCAAGCAACAGTGCATATATGGAGGTACCAGGGGAATGAACTGAGCAGAGTGACTTGCTACACCTATGCAAACTGTGTAGCCAGCCCTTCTCTCCCTAACATTCTTACATTGGTGCTTGATGGTTTGTGTTGGATATATACTTATCTCATAGAGCTGGAAGGGACCCCAAAAGGTCATCGAGCCCAGCCCCCTGCCTTCACTAGCAGGACCAAGTACTGATTTTCCCCCGATTCCCTAAGTGGCCCCCTCAAGAATTGAACTCAAAACCCTGGGTTCAGCAGGCCAATGCTCAAACCACTGAGCTATCCCTCCCCCCTGCAAGCAGGGCAGATTCTATTTTTACTGTGCCCACACATGCTTCTTCTAGGGTTCCTAATGCTGCTGGCAGTGCTCCTCGGCACAGCAAACCAACTTATAGCTATCTCCTGTGCAGGTCCATAGGGTAAGAAGGGACTACTCAGCATCTGCTTCTCCCTTTTTCACAGGGCAGGCATAAGTTGGCCTTCAAGGCACAGCAATAAGCAAAACTCAACATTGTAAATAGGAAGTTAATACTTTAAAAGTTGCTTTGTGCTGATCTCAACATCTTGCAGTGTGGCTTGCAAATTTTTAGCATCAACTTCAAAGTAAACTAATTGCTTGATTGTACTGAATTCTGAGAGCTATAAATGTGAAAACAAGTGTTCAAAGGCTTGAGGGTGTTACAGGGTAGATTCCAATGAGCACAGATGCAAAATAAATTTCAGTGTAACTTTAGATTTTTCACATGTACAATTTACTTTTATGTTTAAAAGCATTTCTATGTGCTCTTTCCTCTCATGACATCAGTGACAGAAATGTTTACAGTAATTTATCACTGCTGTCATTCGGAAGAGAATGGAAAGGCTGGTTAGAAACGTGTCAAGTGGTGGTGAAATTGACAACAGAACAAATTATCAGATTAAATAAAATAATCAAAGTCCTGTCAAACTCAATAATTTGTATGACTATATTGAGATAAAGCACCCAACAGGAATGCTGACAGCCCCTGATAGGACTGCCTATAAACGTCATAGCTTTTTGTTGAAACAGAAACACAGAAATATACAGATTGCCATTCCAGCTCAGGAGAAAGGATACTGAATGATATGGACCAATCTCCAACAGTGCTCTATACCAGACACTCCAGAGAGAGGTGTAAAAGCTCCAGAATTAACAATCATGCAATAACATGCCTATGAAGGAACTTTCTCCCTAACCCTGGCAGAGAGAAGATGGCTTAGTCCCAGAAGCATGAAGGATTTGATAATGTCCTTTAAAATTGTATAATTGATAATTTATTTAATATTTACAATTTCATTAACCTGTCTAATGTGATTAAGACTGATCTCAATATTGCTATAAACATCCAATCCTTTTTATAATCCTGCTAGGTTCTTAAACTCTGGAATACCTTATGGCAGTGAATTCCACAGGTTAATTACGTGTTGCATAAAATAATTCTCTTTATCAGTTATAAATGTGTTGCTATTTAATTCCATTAGGTGTTCCATGTTTCTAGTATAATGACACAGGTAAAATATGACTGACCTTCTCTACACCATTCAAATACTGTCCTTGGTAAACTTAACGGACAATGTGAAATAATAGAGTGTGTATTTAGGGCAAAATATTTGATAATAACTTTCTTAATCCTGTAACCCTATTGTTTTAGGCACAGATTTTTAAAGCCTTTTAAGTGTTGCTGTGCTCAGCATTACAACACCTAACTGATTTAGGATCCTAAATCCAATTTTCAAAAGGGATCTAGGCACTTGGTCACTTTACTGTCAATGTGATTCAGGCTCCTAAGTGCGTAAATTCCTTTTGAAAATAAGATTTAGGATCCCAAATCAGTTAGGTGTTGCAGCACTGGAGCATAGCAATGCCTCAATAACTTTTACAAATCTGGGCCTTAGTGACTTTTATACATGGTTAATACACATGGAATTTTCAAGAAGGCTTGAAAATATACAGAAATGTCCATTCCAATCTTTATTGCAACAAGCTCCATACCTGCTGATTGGCTGTAGCTTTACCACAAATATGTTGGGCTTGGATGTGTCTACTTTCAGCTTAGATACCTCAAACTCATCTATGTCTGTTAGCTTCCAATCCATTGATTCTTGAAGATAATCCAAAAGGTAACTGGTAGCCTGACAGTCAACAGCCGATAAAACTAAAGAGGATGATGAAGACTCAAGGAGTTCCTGTAATAAGTATGTGGAGAATTTAGTCATCTGCTTCATAGTTAAGACACAGGCGGAATGCTATATTATGATATTCAAATCTGCACACAAATCCAACACTGCAATTTAAAAAAAATGACAAGTAATGAGCACTGGTAGAGATGTTGAAAATTTTTCAAAATTATTAAAGCTTTGGAAAGCTTACATTTTTTTTCTATTTTTTTCACCAGTTTATAAAGGTATTGAAATGTCTGAAAATTCAAAATTTTGATGAATTTTATTTTGCAAAATTTGTTTGGATATTTTCACAAAAATAATGCTGCATTTTTCAACCAGTAATGTATTAACAATTTTGCCAACAGGTTTTATTTCTCTTTAAATTGATAGCACATTTTATTTAGCACATACTCCACATGAAGCCGTGTAAGCATGATACTGAAAGCATGACAGCTCCTGGTCTGTATTCCTCAGAACATATACAGTGCTAGTTTCCTCACACTTCTACACCAATGTGTCTCAATGTGACACAGTAATTCCATCTCCATGGCTACTACACCATGAGGAAGTGCATTCATACTACCAGTCTAATAAAGGGCATCAAACAGCTGTCAGGAAATTAATGCCCTTGTAATTGAAACTAATCAATATAGGTAAGCACAAGTTAGAACAGTACAATTCAGTACCAGATAGCCACACTACCATGTCTACACACTTTGCATCTTAAATACCCATTCTTGATAAGTGCCATGAGTGACTAATTTGTAACATAATTTGACAAATCTTGCCTATTTTGGGGTCACAGAATCTCATGCTGTTGCTATTTAATTTTTTATAAGTATTTTCATGAATTTCAATTACTTCCTGACTTGCTACTCAAAACCTGAATCACAAAACTTGGACTGAGTTGGCTCAGTTGGAATTGATCAAATAGTATAATATCTGTTATTTGATCAGGTGAGCATGACTCTTATTCAGGCTTCTGAGCCAAACTCTCATGGATAGTGAATTAAAAAACAAACAAACACCTCTTTCTGCAAGAATGAATAAATAATGCTAATGTTCTGAAGACCTGTTTCTGTGTCACTGCAAACCTACATTGTCACAGGCTCCTGAATTGAGACTCTGACAGGTGCTAAGGCCAGTTGGGCCTGTTGCCTTAATACAGTTGGGAACTAGGGGGGCTGCCATGCAGAAATCCAGTTCCAGAATGGCTGAACCATGTGGTTCTTTCCAGAGAAGTGTGACGGTGGTAAGGCTGATCCACAAAGGGTGCACGTGAGAAAGACTAATGGAGTCTAAAACAGGTTGCACTGTGACTATGACACCTAGTTCACAGTATCTTCTCTTTTGCATTTCTAAATTTAGGCATAATTGCTATTATATCTAGTGTTCTAATGTTAAACTTGTTACAGACTCTCTCTTAACTAGTGCTAGTGTTATGGTGTTGCTAAAGCTTTTCTCCTCCTACTCATTCTTTCTGTTCTCTAACACTTTCCTGACCCTTTTCTGTTTTTCTGATTGCTCAGATGTTTTGCTGTTGCTTATGTTTCCTGATGGTATTGATTTTAAAGGACATCTTCACAGTTTCTCGAGCTGTAAATCAAAGATACCTCGGTTGTATTGTCCAATTAGCCAGGATGGTAGAAAAATAACTACAGGAATGAAAACAGGGCCAGGCTGCCTTGGTTCACAGGCCTCTGAGAAGGGTTTTCAGCTCCTTCTACAGTCATAACCTGCCTTGCTTGTTTTGGTTAATGAATCTGAAGATAGTTAACATGTTGCATGAGAAAATCATGATGCTATATTTAATGCCAATAGTTTTGCTACTTTAATTCAGGGAAGTCTATGGCCTGTATTATGTAGGAAGCCAGACTAGATGATCACAAAAGAGTCCTGTGGCACCTTATAGACTAACAGATGTATTGGAGCATAAGCTTTCATGTGTGAATATCCTTTTTTGCTTTTTACAGATCCAGACTAACACGGCTACCCCTCTGATAGATGATCACAGTGATCCCTTCCTGCCTTATAATCTCTGAACCCCTTGCTCCCAGCAGCAGGAACTGTTCCAACAATAGTATTAAGCAGTTTTTAATTTTTTTTGTTAAAGAAATTTTTTTAGTGATCAGTGTGTTGATTTATAAAAATTATGAAGATGGATATTCAAAAACCTATATGAGTATTGCACACCTGTCATTAAGGAACCCACATGATGCTTTAGCTGTCTAGTGTATATTCAGACTAGTGTACATCTTCAGCTCATCAGAATCCTGCACACTTTAAATGGGATTGAGACTGCATAGAGCTACCCAAAAGGGCCTGATTTTGCATTCCAATCAAGGATCAGGAAATTCTGCTGGCTTTGTCAAACTATCATCTGAATGCACTTCTTTGTCTTTTTACAAGTCACATACTTCTCTTTTAGATTAAACATTAGAGAAACTTTTTAAATTGATTTGTTTCTAGAAAGATTGTTAATTGCTCTCATTTGTTCTTAGATACAGATTCTGTTTAGATACTTTTCTGTCAATTTTGTAACAAAACATATTTTGGGGAAAAGATTCTTATGTTCCCAGACTTTTCCAGGGCAAAAACAAGCCAGAAATAGGCAGGTTTCTTCATATAAATGAGAGATTCTTGAAGTCTTTAATCCGCAAAAATGCCATTTAAAATATCGAAGTTGTAGGTTTATTTTCTACCACACTGATCAATTAGTGTCACATATTCAAAGCAAAGCAAAGCAAAGCAAACAGAGTTGGAAGAACCATCTGTTTCTACTCAGGTAACAGTCTTTTGAAAATCAGTGACAATCACATGGAAAATTTGTGTTGTCACTGTTTTTGAAGTTTTCAGCTTACATAATGTATTTTATATTTTTAGATTAATACAATATACTTTACCACAAGTTTCAGGAGGCATACATGAAATTATGCATTATAGTTCTAGGGAAAATTGATGCAATATGCCTTAGCAGTTAATAGTTATTTCAACTACTGAGAGTATTTGTGAAGAAGTAGTTTTTCATTCCATTGCAGTTTGTTAGCTAATGTTGTGACTGTTGTTATTGTATATCTCATTTATTAAATTTGTTCCTGCCCTTCCATTACAGGTTATCTGCAAATTGTTCTTTTAAAAATGGGAGCATTGCTTGTTTTTTATTTATGTACTTATTTTGCTTTTTTATGATGTATAAAGAGGGCCTGATATTATTCATTTGTTTTTATTTTCTACTTTAAAAAAAAAAAAACCTTGTAACTATCAGTAATGCCAAGTCTGGTCATCCCTACTTTTGCCTGAAAACCTCTTAATAGTAGGAACCAGTGTCTTAGAGCATGTTTACCATGTGTCCTCACACCATAGCTGTAGGGGAAGGTTTGAATCTTTTAACAAAGACAACCTTTATCTAAAAGGTTAGGTAGTCACTGAAGTTAAATAAGTGTAAACAAAAACAAAGTTTTAAAGATTCTAAGGCCTTTTCTATCCCAGGTAATTGTACCAATTTAACTAAATTGGTTTAGAAACTGAATTTGGTTAAACTGGTGTAATCCTCTTGTGTGGAGATTCGTAAATTGGTTTAAGACTATCTTGTATCAATTTAGTTGAAGTCAGTACAAGGGTATGAAGCAATAGGTTTCCTGGTAGAGTAGAGGATAATATTTCAGCCTCTTTAAACAGAAGGGAGGGGACATGGGTGACTGAGAACTGGTCTACACAGTTTTGTACTGCTATAATTACTTTGGTTTAGAAACTAACACAGTTTAAATGGTGCAACCCTTACTGTGTGTGCAGTTGTATGGATATAAAGATGCTTATAGCAATATAGTTTATACCTGTTAAGCAATCATGTTGAGATAGGATATGACCCTGTTCAGCCAGTTGGTAAAACGATCAACAGTTTTTACTACCAATAATGATTGCAATTATTTTCAGTTACATACATATGCTTGTTTTGGCCAATTAGATTATATTAGGCTATCAAGGAGTGTCTATAATAATAAGTCATGTAGCTGTGCATATGTACATTTACACACATGCAATATCTAGCCAAAAGTTCTGACTTACAATAGTAATTACACAACTGCACAGCTGGCAGCTAATTAGAATGCTTTATTTTACATTGTAATTCCATAAAGTTAAGCATCAGTGCAGGGAAAGCCAAAGCTAATACTTGGGAAAATAGTTTGTGGAATATAATTTGCTTGACAGAAATTCTCCCAGAATGCTAATCTTTGTATTTTATTATTTAATAAAAAAATTATTTGAACCTTTAGGACAAATGGTGTACTTGTAACATCTTTTTCTGTATTAACTGGAAATGGAAGTCTCTAATTGCACACATACTCATTGATCCCAAAAGCTCAAAACAGCTGTTAATGTAGCTGAACAAATCTAATAACTGCAAATGTCTCTGAGGCTTATAACCCCATAACTCTCTTTTCAAGTTACATTTTTTCCTTGTATTATACATGCTGCTACATGCACACATTCATACTAAATGAGATCTCTGGTTTAAGTCTGTGAATAAATTTGCATCTCTGAAGTTCAAGAGGAGAATGCTCAGGTAACATGGCACAGCTATTATTTCTTAATCACTCATACAACAAAGTTTGTATATTGAGCTGTAAACATTTGTGATCATACAACATTAAAGATCTGAATTTGCCTAAGGTGAGGAAATTCATGGCTGATTTTCCCTTTTTCCCCTATTGTGTATATATTATGATAGGGTCTTTCATCAAACAATCAGGACTGGATTTCTTTCTAAAAGATATGCTGTCACTCAACTGGAAATTATGAGCTTGATTCAGAGATTACTGGGTGAATGTTTATGGCCTGTGCTCTACAGAAGGTCAGGCTCAATGACCTTTTCTGGGCTTCAAATCTATGACTGTGTTCACAAATGCCCTAGTATTGTTCAAGTAATACATATGTGCACCTAAGTGAAAGAAAAATGTTTTATCTAAACAATATATAATTCAATGTAAAGTATTTACAATCCTATTGATGGAGCAATATAGAAAAATGCAATTTCCAGTATCCCTGGAAATTAAGTCCTACTGTAATACCTCCAGACTTCCTGTCCCAGTCTCCTGCCACACTCAGTTTCCTTGTCCACTCAGTCCCCTCCCAACAGCTCCTTGTCCAGCCAGTCCCAGGCCCCACTTCACCTGGCTCCTCTGATCTGGTCTCTCTCCTGCACCTTGATCCCCATTTGCAACCCTCCACACACACACAGATGTGCCCCATTTGCACTGAATCCCAGTCCCAATCTCCCTCCATGAACTCCTCAATCAATCTCAGTCTCCCCCTGCACCTACTGGCTCCCAAGTCCCTATTCTCCCCACCCCAGTTTCCCTTCCTGGCTCCCAGTAACAATCTCCTTGCCCTCCCATCCATCTCTTGTCCCTCTGCATTCAAATCAGACAGCTTCCTTTTCCATGCTGCCCGGGCCCAACAAGAGAGGCACTGAAAGAGCAGGAGAGACAGCTTCCCTGCTCTCAGTTCAAGTGCCCAGTCCTGGACCCAGTCCCAGCACACCCCACAGCAGTCCAAAGCTGCAACTTCAGGGGAAGTCCAACTCAGCCCTGGGCTGGAGCATGCCCAGTGTAGAAGGAATCTTTCAGAAAAGCTATTAAATCTAATAAGTCTCTACTAAGCCTGTGAATTTTGTCAAGGGCTTATAACTTGGCCAAATTTGGGTAGATTTCCATGGGGGCAGCAAAAGGCATATCCCTGACATACATGGCACTGCCCTACCAAGTCCTTTCTCCAAAGCATCAGAATGCTAGAGATTTTCAAAGAATAGATTACCAGAATGTTTTGTCTTGGGCAAACCAATGCATTTTTCCTTAGCCTCATTCTCAGAAATGGCTGAATCATCTTGGCTGGAAAATTTCAGCCCAGACAGTTACATTTGGAAAAGTTATAAGTGAACTAAAAGCAGGGTTTTATAATGGGAAATGTCAGGCAACACTAATAGGCAATACAAGCCGCCCCATACATATGATGTACTACATCATATGTCCCATTGTTTGGCAAGGTATGGTCCTTATGGGTCAGATCCTGCAAAGCGTTCAACTCCCTCTGAAGTCAATGCGAGTTGAGTCTGCTCAGCACGATACAGGTAGTAGTTATGGGAGTTTTAATTCTGTTTTCTGAATCTCATGCAATGAAAGTCTCAGACAGTGTTGCAATAGCACTGCTGATTCTCTTAAATTCTTTGACCTTTTTTAAAGACAAAGGGGGGAAAGTATTTAATAAAATCACACCTTTGATTGAGTGGCTGTGCCTCAACAATGCTTGAAGAGATTTTCTTCCAATTTCCCAAATGAATTCACTTCTGCGGTGAGAAGGAGCATGTGAAATTTCAGCCCCAACAGGAATGGTTAAAGGAGCCACTGAAAATAAGGGCTTAGAATGGAAGTGCCATCTCAATAATAACTAACAGAAGCAGAGAATCATAGAATCATAGAATATCAGGGTTGGAAGAGACCTCAGGAGGTCATCTAGTCCAACCCCCTGCTCAAAGCAGGACCAATCCCAACTAATTCATCCCAGCCAGGGCTTTGTCAAGCTGGGCCTTAAAAACTGCTAAGGGTAGAGATTCCACCACCTCCCCAGGTAACCCATTCCAGTGCTTCACCACCCTCCTAGTGAAATAGTTTTTCCTAATATCCAGCCTAGACCTCCCCCACTGCAAGTTGAGACCATTGGTCCTTGTTCTGTCATCTGAGAACAGCCTAGCTCCATCTTCTTTGGAACCCCGCTTCAGGTAGTTGAAGGCTGCTATCAAATCCCCCCTCACTCTTCTGCAGACTAAATAAGCCTAGTTCCCTCAGCCTCTCCTCATAAGTCATGTGCCCCAGCCCCCTAATAATTTTCGTTGCCCTCTGCTGGACTCTCTCCAATTTGTCCACATCCTTTCTGAGGTGGGAGACTCAAAACTAGATGCAATACTCCAGATGGCTTCACCAGTGCCAAATAGAGGGGAATAACCACTTCCCCTGCTGGCAATGCTCCTTCTAATGTAGCCCAATATGCCATTAGCCTTCTTGGCAACAAGGTTACACTGTTGACTCATATTCAGCTTCTCATCCACTATAATTCCCAGGTCCTTTCCTGCAGAACTGCCACTTAGCCAGTCAATCCCCAGCCTGTAGCAGTGCATGGGATTTTTCCGTCCTAAGTGCTGGACTCTGCACTTGTCCTTGTTGAACCTCATCAGATTTCTTTTGGCCCAATTCTCCAATTTGTGTAGATCACTCTGAACCGCTCCCTAACCTCCAGCATATCTACCTTTCTCCTCGCTTAGTGTCATCCATGAACTTGCTGAGGGTGCAATCCATCCCATCATCCAGATCATTAATGAAGATGTTGAACGAAACTGGCCCCAGGACCAACCCCGAGGCACTTCGATTGATACCGGCTGCCAACTAAACATCGAGCCATTGATCACTACCTTTGAGCCCAACGATCTAGCCAGCTTTGTATCCACCTTATAGTCCATTCATCCAATCCATACTTCTTTAACTTGCTGGCAAGAATACTGTGGGAGACCGTATCAAAAGCTTTGCTAAAGTCAAGGTATATCACGTCCACCACTTTCCCCTTATCCACAGAGCCAGTTATCTCATCATAGAAGGCAATCAGGTTGGTCAGGCATGACTTTGCCCTTGGTGAACCCATGTTGACTGTTCCTGATCACCTTCCTTTCCTCCAAGTGCTTCAAAACAGTGGGGCAAACCCAGAGCTCAGTGCCCAGCATAAGTAGCTTCTCTGGATCTTGAGTGGATGCTGAAGTGGACACAGGGAGGAATCCTACCTCCAAGGTTATGGAGTGCATAATGAGGTAGGTTCTGCAAACTCTTACATAGTCCCATTATAGGGCAAAGAACGGGAGGATTTGCACAGTTGTAAATCTTTCAGCTCTCTCTCAGAACACCTATGTCTGTCATCTAAGACTATCCCCACAAAGGGGTCTTGCAACATTCAGGCGTGTGTACATCCTGCACAGCTTCCTGAAATATTTCCCTCACTTGAACAGTCGAAGTGCACCAGTTCTCTGCCAAAGGAGCCTCTATGGCCATGGAAGCAGGGGCAAGAATTGCTCCTTAATGAAGCAGGCACAATCCTGCTTCGATTTTAAAACCACAGGACAGGCACATTCAGAAGTATTACTGCAGCCTTTTGAGGATGCAGCCATTGGCTCTTCAATTACAATTTACTGTAACTTCCATAATTTACTCATTCCCAGATGCACTTTTACACTTGCCGTATAGTTATCTGAATTTGGTGTTAGTCATGTTAGCATAAAAACATGGAAACAAAATAGAAGGCCACTTTTGAAAATCAGGAGCAGTGAACCTATTCCTATAGCTGTTTCACTTTGTTCAGCAATTTTGTAAGTGGGCTTCACAATGTAACTTTGGAGGAGTGTCACTCTGGGAGTTTCTTGTTTTATACTAACTAATATAATAATGTTTTTAGAAATAATTTTTTACAGATGATGATCAATGTACAGAATTTGACTTTCAGAAAGAAGATTGCTATGAAGGATATTACAGTACATGCAATTGCTTTTCTGCAACTCAGCTGTTAAAATTGAAACACATTCTTAAGTTATCAAACTGCTTCATTTGAGTATCATTCTATTAACAATTGTCTGTCATGTCAGTCTAACATCATTTTTGTTTGTTTTTCAAATACCACTGGGAGATAACATATGGAATAGAAAGTCTTGCCTGAACATTGTGAAATGGCTTCTCATTTTCATAAGATTCACTGTAATGTGTGAAGTCATCGATGCTAAGCTGAAAAGCAGAAAAATAGTGCAGGTCAGACAGTGTCATCTCAGCTCATTACACACAAGCTGTATTCTGCATTGACAAGATGAAACAAATTACCAGTACATACCGTATCTTGAAGGAACAAGACAAGGTTCTTGGAATCCTGAGTAAATACAGGTTGCAGTAGCATATGCAGCTCCTGCTTTGAGATAATGTGTCCCTCATGTAAAGTAGCTTCAGAGTTCCACAGTGAGCTGAAATTAAAGTTAAATATTTTCCTTTATACTTGTTGCAAAGGTTGACATTTTGTTTCACTTCAATATACAAATGCTGGTAATGATAGCGTAGTCTTTTGGTAAAGATCAGGTGTAACATCTGACAATCTATTCTAGATGTGAATTCAAATGGACAAATTATTCTAGTGTAGTTCATATCAAGTCAGTTGAGTTACACTAAGGATGAACTGGGGCATGGATGCTTATTATTTATTACTACTGCCCCCTGCCATTAGTATTTATTATGATTTGTGGAGTGCCAACAGTATGCTAGATGCTTTATTGGCATGTGTAAAATGGGGACCCTCACATGAAGAATTTACCTTCTCCATGTCCAATCCTGTAAACACATACTACTAAACGAAGTGCTTTCCACTGTGGATGATCCCTTAGAAGTCAATGACACTGCCAATGGTAGTAAACACTGTGGATCCAATTCAGCAAACCATCAGTGTTCAGCAAAGCCTATGCTTAACTAGGAGACTGAATGGGACTTAAGTACATGATTAAGCGGTTTGCTGAACAGGGATGGATTTAAGCATCCATATAGACCTATTATTGTAACAGGATATTTTTGAAAAGGAAGTTGATGGTACATGCTACCTTTCTTTCATATAAAATAGATTTTAGAAGTTGGAAGGAAGTCATATTGGTTGGTTGTTTAGAATACAAGAGAAAGTTTCCATATGCTTGCTCTGGATCCTTGTAATGGTCCTTTCATCCTCTAGAGCAGTGGTTCCCAAACTTGTTCCACTGCTTGCGCAGGGAAAGCCCCTGTCGGGTGAGGCCGGTTTGTGTACCTGCCGTGTCTGCAGGTTCGACTGATCGCGGCTCCCACTGGCCGCGGTTTGCTGCTCCAGGCCAATGGGAACTGCTGGAAGCGGCACGGGCTGAGGGATGTATTGGCCGCCGCTTCCAGCAGCTCCCATTGGCTTGGAGCAGCGAACCGCGGCCAGTGGGAGCCGCAATCGTTCGAACCTGCGGACGCGGCAGGTACACAAACTGGCCCGGCCCAACAGGGGCTTTCCCTGCATAAGCGGCGGAACAAGTTTGGGAACCACTGCTCTAGAGAGACATAGGTACAAGCTGTCCTATGTTTTAAATGGAAATAGATTAGCCATCACAGCTGTTCAAAAATGGCCTTAGCAAAATGAATAATTTGGCAGGGAACAACGGAGTTGGTGACTCCAATGGCTAAGACTCAACTTGGGAAGCAAGCTGCTATATCTGATTTGTGGGCAAAACTAAAACTACTGTTCTTTGGTGCCAGATTTCTTCTTGAATTTAACATACTTACCTGGAAACAAAAAGTAACCAGAGCCAGAGGAAGATGTGCAGATCCACACAGAGGATCAGTTGTGGTGATGATGATGATGGCACTTTTAGAGAGGAGAATTCAAAAACTGTGTCCTAATCATCAATACCATTACCTCTAGCACTTCATGCAGACACAGAACCAATTACTGAAGGGATGTGAGGAGGAGCATGAACACAGGGAAGCTGATGAGGAAAGGCTGAAAATAGATTTGTGGCCAGGAGGTGAAGCAGTAAGTTGACTCATTGTTCCATTGTGGCTAAGGCTAACAGGCTGCCATTGAAAGTCCAATTTCCCCGTAGTAGCATCCTGTATTAGAATCTTTCATCTGGTCTCTGCGGATTTCTACTGGAGGACCCGTAACACCAAAGAATCACGAGACAAATAGACTCAATTGTTTTATGCCAAAAGTTGGTTGCCAACTGGAATCAGTAAGAATGTATTAAAAATTTTCAGCTGGAATTTCCACTATTTAATTCCCACTAAACTGCCTGCATAGTGCAGTCAGACACCCTGGCATTATACAATGGATAGAATTCATGCTAAGTTACTAATATTTTGACATCACATGAACACTCATGAGATAAGATCTTTTAAAGTGAAGGTGGCTTTGCAATGATAAAATGCATAAATATGTTTTCTCATAGGTTCTTCAATATTGAAGCAACCACTTTTGCAGAAACTTCTTGGGAAAAAAAATTACTTTTTCAGAAGTATGAAATCATCCAGAATAAAAAATGGTAAAAGCTTTCATGCAACGCTCTATGAAAGCATTTACAATACATTTGCTCACCTCTAATAGCAGAGAGAGAGAAATAGGTGACTGCCTATTCAGTTTTAAAACCAACTAATAAGAATAGATACAGACGGAAGTGGCATTATATTTTAAAACATTATTTGTCACCTGGTTTTGCAAAACTAAAACCAGGAACAGCTTAGATCTTTCATATTTTATCAAAGAGCTGGGGGTTTGGATAAATTATCCTAGATTTGCCTATTTATTATATTTAGTGAAACCATTTGTTTTATAGAAGTACCATAGGTAGGTACGTAGGCAGCTATTTGGTAAAATATTATACATATTAGAAAAGTATATTTTCAATACAGAGGTAATGATGACACCTTGCTCTTTTAATACTTCACATTGTTCTGCTTCGGTGCAGAACTCTATGGAAAATCTGGCCCTAAATGACTTGTCTAAGGCAGTGGTGGACAACCTGAGCCTGAGAAGGAGCCAGAATTTACCAATGTACATTGCCAAAGAGCCACAGTAATACGCCAGCAGCCCCCCCATCAGCTCTCCTCCCCGCTCCTAGCGCCTCCCACTCACCAGCAGCCCTGCCGGTCAGTGCCTCCCCCTCCCTCCCTGCACTTCCTGATTAGCTGTTTCGTGGTGTGCAAGAGGCTCGGTGGGGGGGAGGAGCGAGGGCACTGCAGGCTCAGGGGAGGGGACGAGAAGGGGTGGAGTGGGGGAAGGGCTTGTGGCAGAGTCAGGGGTTGAGCAGTGAGCACCCCCTGGACCATTGGAAAGTTGGCCCCTGTAGCTCCAACCCAGGAATCGGTGCCTATACAAGGAGCTGCATATTAACTTCTGAAGAGCTGCGTGTGGCTCCAGAGCCACAGGTTGGCCATCCCTGGTCTAAGGTAATACTGCAACTCTGGAAAAAACAGGAATAGAACCTCAATCTTGCATCTTCCAGTCATATGCTTTAACCACTAAACCATGATAAATCAGTGTTCTTAGCCTGAATCAAATGAGTTCCATTGTAATGGACAACAGATGCACAATTTAGTATTTATTCAGCCTGCTATTATTGATTGTAATCTGAGCCACAGGTGAATATGAGAGCATAATTTTTTAATTGAGAACTGTTGCAAGGAGAATCCTTTCAGAGTCAATGCCTTTCATGGGTGAAAAGACTTTGGGTGTTCTGCCAGAATGGAGCTGAGATACTGGCAGTCAGGAAGCATAGTAGTCAGCTGAGAATATATTTCACTGTTGATTGCCAGTCGAAAGCAAACTATACTTCTCTGTAAGGCTTCCCAAAGTTTTGTGAGGAGTCAACTCAGGGCAGTGGAGACAGTAAATTTATTATTATTATTATTTCTTATTTATTTGGGAGCTCTTACCATTTGATATTTTCATATGCATGTTAAACCTCTTCATTTGTGCTTTGAAATTCATATTAACAAATATGCAGAAAGCCCAAGAGCTTAGAAATTGCTTCAGAGGTATGCTTGGAATTTTCAGAGACAGCAAACCCCATGATCTCAGCATCAGCCTTAAATATAAACTTTTAAAACAGCAGGGAAAGCCCCAAGGATTCACAATTATTATTCATATAGAGTTTTAGTGCCTCAGCTCAATACTGAACCTCTGAATTTTTTACATTTATATCAGCAAGATACAGCATTAAAATATTAAGGAAATTGATTACAGATTAATTTACGCAAAATTAGTAAATGTAATGTCTGAGAGCAGGGAGAAAGGACTGCAAATGTTTTAACAATTACCTTACAGCAAATCAAACAGTAGTTTAAAATCAGTTTCCCAAACAGCATTGGCAAAACTGTACAAAATAAATATTCACAGGATTATTCCAGAGCTTTTACATCTGCAATTAATTGAAAAATACATGACACAGGAAACAGAATTAAACTAGATTCTAAATCAGCATGGTAAAAATTGGTGGGTTTATTTTCTGTTTAGCTCAACACAGAAACAATACAAAGATGCTGGGAAGTTAATAAGCCCATTTTAAAATATGGCAGTGTTGGAATGGCTCACCATTCTTAGGCACTGCTCCTTTGATGGTTTTATGAGTTGGTGGTGCATCTTTTCTAAGATGATTTAGATTCTGAACAGTGAACTTCGATAACCCCAGCATCATCGCCGGAAATACAATCTACATAGGTTGGTTCTTATCTCTCCTGTTACTTCATTTTATTACATGTATTTTCACTTACAGTGTTGTGTGTGTGTGTGCGCGCGCACACACATGGACTGCCTCAAAAAACAGAGACTTAATAAAACTGTGGCCCTGGAAACTTTACAAGTAGACTAAAATCTTTTTAAGGGCACAATGAAGCCACCAGAGAGACTGCCATCAACTTCAGGTGCTGAATAAGTAACATTAGTTCATACCTTAATGTGAACATTTGTTTAATATTCACATTAACCATATAATTTGCCTGTCTATTTTAAATCTCTTAATTGCAGTTGGCTGTGTGTGTTTACATATTTTACTGTCTGATTAAAGAAGGGGTGGGGAATAAGGCTCAGATGCCCTGCTTCCACTGCCAGGATGTAGCACAAGCCTGCAGGGGATGGGTAGAGGAAGGAGTGCTAAGCCTGTAGTTTGCTTCCCCCTCCCACTATCTCCACAGACATCCTGAACAGCCTGAATGTACAGTTTGGTTCTGTGATGGGAGAGTGAGGTATACAAGGATATTATCTGATCTGTCTTCTCTCTAGGGCCAGCTTGAATTTGCACTGTGGTTTTAGTGGAAGCAAAGATTTCAATAAACCCTGTATCTTGGTCTGGGAGGAGGATAGACTATGATTTAATAAGGCTTTTACATCTCTGACTTATGATCCTATATACTCTTTGTAACCTACATTTTTTCATTTGTCTTTTTCAATCAGCAGGAGATTATTAGGCAAGCAATGATATTTTTGCCCCGTTCATTAGAACTAAGCAAGACCATAGCTAGTTAATAAAATTTCACTAGGAACCTGTAAATACAATCACTAGATATCAAGTTCACATGTCACCAGTGCTAGTGGCAGAGGCAGAATGAAAATTAACGACTAATGGACCAGAATTTCAAAAAGGTACAGAAGCATCTTATTGTACGATATCACCATGGCAGCTGGATACTTTTATAGGTGAAAGAATACATTTGGAGTGGCAACCCAACAATGGGCTGATACAAAATGTAATCTTACAGTGGAGCATATTTGATTCTTCTGAGAAAAAACATCCCCAAGGAAGCTAAGGGATTTCTCAACTTCTTTGTATTCACAGTATCACTTCCCTATGGCTGTAAGTCAGAGTAGGTTTCCCTTTAAACTTTTCACAACTATAAGAAAAACTATTATTTTAGTGCCGGGCCTTAACTCTCGCTCGAAGTCATTTATAATCTGCATCCACTGTACAAAGAGCCTCCTCCGGTCTCGGCATAATGCTGGGTGGTTATTGGAAAATGTGAAATGTTTTCACTGACTGTAAGCAAAGAACATTCCTATGACAAGATGCACTTAGCTTTACAATTTTGGTGAAATCCATGTCATTGCAGCACCTAAGCTATTCCTACCTCATCTTTCTCTAAGATTGCTGTTAGAAATACTAGGATGTTGTCAAATTGTTTATATGCATTATAGAAGAGACCATTTTTAATGTATTGAAGTTATAGTAAGGATTGGTGTTAAATGCATTTTATACTTTGCACACTGTGTACATTTGGAATTTCAGGCTCTCAGATCAGTGTATAGTGTCTGACATTAGAATAGCTTTCATAAAAAGACTTCCATGTAATCTGACATAAGAGAGATTTTGAAATGTGTTACTAATTATTGCTAGTGCTTTACAAACATTAATATTTTTCATAACATCCGTGTGAAACAGGTACAATAAGTTTTATTAGGCTCAATCCTGCTCCACTTGAAGGCAAGGATAATTTTGCCATTGATTTCAATGAGAGTAAGAAATGGACCCACTGACACCATTTTACAGATGAGGAAACAGAGAGAGAGAAGCGACTTCCTCAAGAGCACAGAAAGATTCAGTGTCAGTGATGATTTACAGCTCAGCCATTGCTGCCTCCTAATCTTGCTTACTTCATACTACTAAACCCTAGTATACTTTTAAATGTAGATCTTATCAAATGGTACTTGAAGGGATGCTGATCACAACTCAACATCCTTACTCAACTACTGTCTACACTCACCTTAAGATTTTATTTGTTTTAATGTTTTTATTTGGAAATAGTTGGTTGCATCAATTTGGTTAGTTACCAGTTTAAAAAAATACTTGAACTCTTAATCTGTGCATCCCAGTGTGTGTTGGTTAAGGATACGGGCCAAATTCTGCTCTCAGTTACACCAGTGTAAGTGAGAGCAGAATATGCCTCACCATTATATATAGAAGTTTTTGCTTGGGTCAAATTCCACTCTCAGAGAGCTGTGTACAGCTCCTATTGAAGATAATTTGATTTTTGTTTGTTTAGCCCCAGGGTAGCATTTGTCTCTCACTCATTTTAAGGGCTCACACCCTCTGCAGAGTTTACTCATTGACAGAAGGGGGTAAATCCCCTGGTCTTTCAGTGAGCACTTTGGGTGATAAAATTTAGGAACAATTAAAATTAAACCAACCCTCTCCCCCCACAAAGAATTACCCACTGCCAAAACAAAGCTAATGAGCTGCAAAGGAAGATTATCACAGAAGAGAAGAACAGGCTAGAGAGGTAACACAAAAAGATTCAATTTTAAAGTTGGCTACTGCAGGTGCGGTTCACCATATAAAAGAGCATACGGAGCCAGGATAAATTCCTAATTACTCTTTCCAAACTTGTAACCGGCAGAGTGGTTGTGAATGGGTCCACTTCCTAACATGGAATATTCACTCATTCTAGAGGTGAAGGGAGAGGTAGCAAAACAGCACAAAATGACGAGCAAAGCTTTTTACATCTCCATGTTTACAGCCACCAGCTCTGTGCCCACCATTCTTTCCCTAAAATGTGATTTTTTTTAAACCAAGTGAAGATTGGAATGATAAATAAAACCCTTTAAAACATCTGCTTTTCTATTTCTTCTGGATTGTGTTCATAGACCCGTCATGGTCAAACCTTTAAGGAAAAATCTTGCAGAAACTAAAGGATGAAACCACCAAGATTCTATAGAACTAATTATAAAACCTATTGCACAACTTGTGTTAATTTGAACAGATTGGATTTTAAAGGGACATTGAAATATGTTCAGTCCCAAATGTTATAAACCATGTCATATACCAGTAGTTTCATATTCAGTTAATGAGCGCCCCTTTCCTTGGTTTAGTTTTAATATCTTTGGGGCTTAGAGTAATAAAAACCTGTTAGTCTTGGTTTAAGGTTCAAACAAAGCTGTGCAGAAGAACCATAACTGCGGTGTTTAAAACCAGAATTATGAACAGAGATATCCAGGAAAGCTTTTGTTATTAGAAAGTTCCTCTTTTAAAATACTGCATGTAGAATTTGGAGCCAAGCGTATACAACAATGTCCCTTTCATGCAAACCAAAGTTACTGCTGCTTCTGCTTTATTTTTTTAAACTAATATACATCTGTTATTTTTACTTCATTTGCATTTACCAAGAAATAATTTCTCCCACACCAAACATTGCATTTTCAAAATGCAAAAGGTCATGGATATAGGTACATTTCCTCCTGAAAAAGTTGTAGGCATATAAACATGAAGCTGGTTTCACTACATTACCTGCTTGATTTTCTTGCTGTTGATCCTGAATAAACTGTATTGAACAAGTTGCTAACTGCTTGCTAGTGAAAAGTTTGTTTTCATTACTACTATGAACTCTTGCTTTCTGAACACTCCTTACCTTGCAATAACTTTTGTTTAAACACAACACCAGCAGCACCTTGTTTATACTGACAACAGATGCAGTATTTACAAGAAATAAAAAGCAGGACAAAGGAGACATGGATTCATTTTTCAGTAATTTAGGAACATTTTTGTCTTAAAAAATGAACTATTGCCCAAATCTACTTTTCTTTTCAATACACAATTTTAGATCTCTTCCAGTTGTCTATTTTAAAGATTAATAAATTAGTCAACTTCCACTACCTCCAATGTAGTACAAGCTCCTGAAATTAAAGATTCATCTTTTACTTTCCTTCAAAAAAGAAAACACAAAGCTAACTAATTTAATTTCATTCTCTGTAGTTACATCTGCATTTTTCCTACACCTCTACTCCCCAGGGACCAAAGATGCAATTTCCACAGATGCCTTAGTGTAGTACTGACATTTATCAAGTGTGGTGATAATCAGTAATGTTATAAAAGACACAATGACCAAAACACATTTGAGAGAGAAACAGCACAAAATTTCACACACTCACATCTGTTTTCAATGCAATCCCTCTACTGCCTTCATCTCCACAGTATCACATTTCACAGAATGAAAGGGCATCAAAGAACTCTACATTGAAACAGCATTTTGCACAGATACTATTTCTGCATAAACTTACTCGTTTCTCAAAACGAAAGTAAATTAAGAGGCAAATGCAAATAAAATCAAGACACCTTTTCACAAAGAACCCCTATTCAATCTGTCACATCTTGAGTCAGCCCTGTACTCTCTCACAGAACACAAAGGTGGTCAAATGTACTCAGGGGAAGGGCTGCTCCATCTCTAAGAGGAGTTTTAACTTTAAGAACTCATGGCTGTAAAGAAGGGGACTGAATTTCTTGCAAGGATTCCAGGCCTACCACTGGCAGTAACGTAGATCAGTGATGTCATGAAGCTAATAAGAGCAAGGCAGAGAGTCATTAGGAAATAGTTTGAAAATAACTTGGATGAACTTTATTACATTTCAAGCATGGTCAGATGGATGGTTATTATTATTTACATCACAGTGCCTAGAGGCCACAACTGAGCTCAGGGGGCCTGTTTTGCTAGGCATCATACATACATATGTACACAGAATAAAAGTCTCTGCCCTCAGGATTTACAATCTAAATAGACAAGACAAAGGAAGTAAGGCACAGAGATTAAGTGATTTATACAGGCCTAAAGTCAGACAGCAAGTCTGTCTATGGTACAACAGGTCTATTGTTAACTTTGTCCTCCAGAATAACCTCCTTCATCCTTGCTTAGATCTGGTTCAGAAGTGGCTTGTGACCTTGCAAGTCGTTTTGGATTCTTTCTTTGAAGTCTCTCACTTGTCAGGTTCAAAAGTCTCATGACCTCCTAAGTACATTCAAATCCTTCACATTCAAGCATCTCCCATGCACTTTCAAAACCAAACCAGTATGATGCCACAAGTTCTACTAACCATCTGACATAGTGCACACTGTAACATGTGTTCTTTTACATGCAAAAAAAAAGCTACATTAAAAACAACATCAAGGTGCAAAATCAGGCACTCAAAAGTTAGGAAATACCAGAATTACAATTGTCTGTATAACCTTAATTCAACCTCCTTGTGTGCATGCATTATGATACAGTCTTTAATACATCTTCTTCTTAGTGTATGCAAAACATGCCTCTGGTGGCACATGACCAGGATTTATCACCGAATTTGGTCCGCTGGTTGGATCATTAGCTTCCCCGGTTCAGGTCGGGTACCGACAGGGAGTGCAACGTGAATGCTGATCCATGCCCTACTTTAATGACATAGAATCATAGGACTTGAAGGAACCTCAAGATGTCTTCTAGTCCAGTCCCCTGCACTCAAGGCAGGACTAAGTAGTATCTAGACCCTAGTGTCTCATATATTGTACATTGGATCACGGTCTCGGGAAGGGCAGAGCAGACATGATCATGTGTGATTTGTTTCGCGCGCACGCGCACACACACACACACACACACACACCATTTGTTCTGGTAAAGCAACTGCATAAAGACTGCTAGATGTTTTAATTTCTCACCTGTGAGTTGACCAGAGCAGCATAGGTACATGGTCCACAGACAGAGCCAATTTGAGCAGCACTGCGAGGGAGAAGAACAGCCGGACTAGGGCCATGATCCCACTCAGGTTAGTATATGATTGACTAGCTGCAAAGAAAAAAACTGAACATAAGATTAAGGAAGCTGGATTTTCCAGTTTAATCAGCAGTATCTGGATACAGTTAGAAAACTGGTTGGGCCTGTTTTATGTCAATATAAACATTCAAAACATCCATTTCATTATGTCAAACAACGGTGCTAGAATTTCTGAATAACTTTCAGTGCTTCAGTGGAAATGGCCCATGAACTGTACATGCCTTGAATCCATACACAGACCTCTTAACAGATCGTTCCTCAGTACAGTGTTCATGAGGCCCAAATTTATTCCAGACCCACTGTTTTCTCACTCACTATTACTGTAATTTATTAGTTAATTAATAACTGAATTATTAAACCCTGAAATGGAGTTTAAAGAAAAATTTCCTCACGTTGAAGAAAAAGAATCCCATATATTTCTATTTTCTTCCTCTACTATTTATTACCATGTCCCTAAGCTTTTCACTGATTGTAGAAGCTGGTGTCACACACAGGTGTTGGCAGGTTTGAAAGCTGCAGTATATCTAGACATTGCAGCTTCCAGCAAGGAGAAAGAGAGTAAGAAAGTGGTGAGATTGGAACTTAACTAAAACATGGAATTGTTTAATTATCCTTTACTGGGGAAGATGCTGATCCATAAATCAAGAATGGCAAAAGTCGAACCAAATTACAATGTTCTCAGGACGTGGTATGACTTAAATACCTTAAAAACCAAATAGAAGATTAGAATGGTTATAGGAATTTCTTCTACCCCATCATCACAAGCCTCTGGTTTCTTTCTTTTTTTAAATGCTGCCCCTGCCCCCTTCAATGACAGAGCTGCAGCCAAGTCATGCTTCTGCATTTGAGAGTCGCCTGTCTGGCTTTAAGATTAAGCTAGATAAGTTTATGGAGGGAATGGTTTAATGGGATAACATGATTTTAGTCAAATGAACAGCGTGCCATCACTGGTAAATAGTATCAATGGCCAATGAGGGTTTGGCTGGAGAATCTTGCCTACATGCTCGGGGTTCTACTGATCACCATATTTGGGGTCGGGAAGGAATTTTCCTCCAGGGTAGATTGGCAGAGGCTCTGGAGGTTTTTCGCCTTCCTCCGCAGCATGGGGCAGGGGTCACTAGCTGGAGGATTCTCTGCTACTTGAAGTCTCTAAACCACAGGATTTGGGGACTTTAACAGTAGAGTCAAGGGAAAGGGGTTGGGAAGGCTTTGTGGACTGCATCATGCGGGAGGTCAGACTAGATGATCATAATGGTCCCTTCTGACCTTAAAGTCTATGAGTCTATCATGTGCACTATAGGCATGCATGGGACTTTCCAATCAGAATAAAAGATGTGATCCCAACTTTTAGTAGGTTCTGAGCGCAATTACATCAAGGACCTAACAGAAAATAACAACAGACCATTGAGAGCAGCCATGCGGAAAGGGCAGGGGACAAGTTATTAGTAAATGCAAGAAGGAGAACTACTCTCGGAGATGGCAATTTTTGCCATGCAGAGCAAATCATGGGGCTGAGTAGTTGTGAAAGCTCTTTGTGGGTTATTTTGGTGGTTTAAACATTCATTTAATATTCACTTTAACTATTTGAAATTCTGGATTTGGTGGATTATTGATAAAAGGCTTCCAAGAAGGAGAGGGTTGAATGGAAAGCAGGATGGAGGGAGAAAGAAGCAGGAGGTAATAGGCCCAAAGCATAAGAAACAGCATGAAGAAGGTGGGAGAGCAATTCTGGGGGAAACTATTGGGAAGAGGAAGGGAAGCTTGAGTGGAGTGGAGTGAAGTGAAGTGAATAAGGGTCGGTCAGAATGTGAGCTGAAGTTGTACAGAGCTCTAAAGGTAAGCCCCAGTGTCTTGAATTCATGTGACTCACTCCATTTAGTGTACTGTTTATTGTTGTACAGTTTATGTATAATGTAAGGCAATTTGTTCATATGCTAGTGTAAAATCAGCTGTGATACAAGAGGAAAGCTACATTAAAAAAACCCAGCAATCCTCCTTGTCTCTTACACTCTATGCCCTCTTACTTTTATCTTTTAGGCCTTAAACCCCCCGACCACGGCAGCTTTTACCACCTTCCATTTCCCGAAGTGATGGGTTGGCTGTGAATTATAACAACAAAATAGTGCAGATCAGTGTAAGGCAGGGCAAGTGAGCCAATGCAAGACTAAATGGGAGAGTGGGAAGAACTGGAGCTTTCAGAGAAGAATTCAGTACAAGCTCAAGAAGTTCAGTCAGAGAAAGCAAAGTACTCAGTTGGCTCTAGGAATGAACAACCTCTCGCTGGTTCTGACTAGGCTGAGCAAATGTATTTTTCGGTTTGTTGATGTCACTAGGCATAGCTACCAGGTAACTCGGGGGGGATGGAAGGCCATAAGTGCCGATGAAACCCCCCTGCTCTGGGTCTAAGTGAGCCACAGTAACTCCATCTTGTGACCCTTAACCTACCTACATGCTGACAGCCTAAAAGCAGAATATGTAATGGTCAGCTTTTTAGCAGACAGCTGCAGTTTCGCTCACACTACAGAAGCAGTAGTGATAACGAGGGGAAAGGAGGAGGGAAAGGCCTACTACGTAGAGCTTGCAAGGTCGAAGATAAGCATGCGGATGAGAACTTTTCTAACACGCCACAATGTAATGCCTGCTGTAACCAAGGGAGGGGTAAGGGAGGACAGAACAAAGGCTTACTCAAGCAGCTTGGAATATAAAATGGAAAACTTGCTTGTATTTGCTGCGCGCTTGATTTGAGACATGCTGGTCTCCTCGTGCCTATTCAGAGCTCTTGAATAAATTTGGTTTGCTTCTCCACCCTGGTGTGTCTATTGGTGCGACGCACACCGGGCAACGAACCCTGTTGCCCCCCTCGGGCCCTCTGGGCCAGCAACAGGTTCAATGGACCAAACTGAAATATCTGAAAATATTCCAGTTTGATTTGAACCAAAATCTATTTTGCTTGAAACAAAAAATTGAAAAAAATCTCTTTTCAAGTCAATTCAATGTTTTGAGTCAACTGAAAACAATTTTTTTGACTTTTTGTATTGATTCAGACATTTTGAATGTTTTTCACTTTTTAATTAGCCAGATGTCAATTTGAAATGCTATTTTGAAAGTTGAAACAAAATATTTTGACTTTTTATGAACAAAACTGTTGAAATGAAATGTTTTGATTCTTTTGAAAAGATTTCCCCCTCTCCTCCCCTCATTTTTTGCCTCATTCTGAACCTTTTGCCTCATTCAACATGAATTTGACTAATAGGATTAGGGACGTGGAAAATGCTTTTTTCGATTAAAACACTATTTGTCAAAAAAAAAAAAATCACTCAGTTCTCTAGCACTCTTCATTGGACTACATAGCCATGGCTTTGACTTGCCCATAGCAGGTCTAGAATGTTCCTGAATTGTGCATGTATGTGCCTACTGCCCAAAAAGCTACTGAAATCTTAAAAAAATAAAAGCCTAAATTACAGCTATTCTGCTGCTAGAGCACAAGAAGAAAGGCAGAAAGATTTATAATCTGAGAATGCATGATGGGGTGATGTTAAGGGTACAAAATGTTATTGGTAAGAGTTCAGGATGTTATCTTTGGGAGGCCTACTTAGAGCCCTTTATTGTTGCAGGTGAAATGCAAGAAGAATAGACAGAATTCTTTCCATTTTAGCAATACATGCCGAAAGTCCTGAGGGGCCAGTCCAAGAGAAACAGCCAGCATATTATTACATTAAAGCTTCTTGGATTCTATCACATCCATTCCTTCTTGGATTGGGAGCTCATGCTCAGCTGTGACACCATTGGTTTTCACTGTGCAGGCAACAAACTCTTTGCAAAACTGCCTAACAGGAAGAAAAAAAAATAAAAAGGCATTTACCTAGACCCCCTTTTCTCTGCGTATCAAAAGCTAGCTCCAATGGGGCTTCACATCAGAGCCGCACTCAGCAATCTGAAAAGAGATGGACTTTTGGAAGCTAGGCAGAACAATACAAAATGTAAACTAATAATGGACTGAATCCCCATCTCAACCTACAAGTCATAAGAGTCATGTGAGCACACAATGGGAGGTGTGTGCGGTTTCTCTGATGACTCCTTATGCCAAACAGAAGAGAGAGAGGAAATCATTGAGATAAGGTGTAAAGGCACTTAGGCCTGCTGCCTAAAACATTTTTGATCTGCGTGGGTCATAAAAGGAAAGGAGAAACTAGTACAATGGAGGGAATCATAGGGGAAGAATGTGTCGTGTCTTTCTCCACATCCCCTCCCAGCTATCAAGAGCTGGAGGGTGGATTACCCAATGGTTTGAGTTGGCGCTTTGTTTTAAATGAAATAAGCCCTGAAGAAAGGAATGTGAAGAAAATGGTAGTTGGGACTGTATTTTGCCATCCTCAGCAAATCTGGCTTGCATGCAGTTGTAAATACATTTGCTCCCTTTCCTTACTTTGACTTTTCGTTCCTAAAAATAAAACTGTCATTACATAAATAATAAAGAAAGATATGGTCAGGTGCAAGAGAGGCATAACAGAAACTGGGGAGAGAGAGTTTTCACAAAAGATGACTTACCAAGACTGAACTAGAATGTGAGGAGTGCTCATTGGTTCATTTATCTGGCTAGAAGGTGCACAGATAGGAGCCTACATGTCTAGAATGATGCTATCTAATAAGAAAACACATATTTTACTGCTATATTTTCCCTGGATACTTCCTGATTTGCACATAAACTAAATCCCATATTTAGACACCCCTGAACATTGGGGTGTTTGAAATTCAGCACGAATTCCAAATTTTGTGACCCAGACTAATCTGTTTTTTAAGTGTTATTACAGTTTTATAATGAAGAAAGAAGAAAATGTTACCTTTGTCAGCTCTCTAGCTACAATTAGTTTATTACATGAAAAGGATATAAAGGCTCATTTCCCAAGCCCATATTTAATTTCTACTCATAAACCCACACCCACCCATTTCCCCAGATTTATATGTTTTCTTTTTCAATCCTGTGCAGTCTGTACCCACCTACCTCAACCTGTCAAAGTGCAAACAGAGGACACAAGAAAAATAGTAAGCAAGGTAGACTGAAGTGATGTAGGCTTAATTTCTTTTGCATCTAAATCCTTCTTTTTTTAAAAAAAAAAAAAATCTACTTTATAATTCTGCATTCCTGATGTAAATAATTCTGAACAGAAAAAGTCTGAATGCCAGATTTGTGTGGGACGAAGTTAAATTTAGGACCCTAAATTAGGAAGAGAGGGATATCTTTTGTAAAGGAGGACAATTTATGGGTATGATAAGCTAACATTTGTGAACGGAATGTCTGTAGACAGGGAAAAAAAGACTGTCATCAATTATGCGTGAATATGACCCAAGAAACAGATTCAGAAGCTGACATATTGATGGTGGCACTGCATATTAAGAGATCCATCAGCAACCTGGGATAATGAAAGCAGATGTGTTTATTCTGGGCTTTATTTTTAAAAAATGAGTAAGAGATTGCAATTCTTATCCCAGCTGTTACTGTATTTCCCTTAGAAGAAAATATCTGCTGGGGACCAAATGTTGGTTACCAATAACTTTGCTACCATCAACTATTTAATCTGTATTCCTATTTTATCATTGTATTTACAACTACCTTTTGGCACAAGCTGGGAATGCATGTTTCCTTAATTGGGACTCAGCCTGTGGGAGGCAGGAAAAAGGTTACTTGGAGACCCTTTGTTCCTCATCCTCTGAGATGTAATTGGGGGTAATGAAGAGGTAAATCTCTGTAAGAGCACACAGCCTTCTGTTGCGAAGAGGGAGAGTCAGAAAGCCTAGATTCCTTGCCAAGTTAACTGATTATCCATTTAAGCATGTGGGAGGAAAATTGGAGCTTTTCCCTTTGGAAGTGGATTGAGCTGTATTGCTTGGTGGTGGGGGGAGGGGTATTACTATCAAAGAAGCCCTGTCTGGAGAGAAAGGTCCACCTTGCTGAGCCTCAGGTCCTGAAGAGGACTGACCCACGCTCGTGGAGGGGCTTTGATGGGTGGGTGGGAGGGAGGGAGGGGAACAAAGGCCCCCACATGTCATCCAGACTCTGAGCCCCTTCCCATGTCAAAATAAGCACCTGTGGACTGGAAGCAATTGCAGCAGACCCTGGGGTTTGTGGTTAAAGTCCTTCTTAAAAACCTCATCTTATTTTCTGAAACTCCTTCTAAAGCAGGTAGGGAAGTTTTACCATATGTGTGTTAAACCTCTCTCTTCTCAAGGGAGCCAAATTTATCAATCTGTTTTGCTTTCTTGAGCAATTCTTTTTTATTTGGGCCCTGAAGTAAGGCATACCCATCCAATGTAAGGGTTACGTTCATCTCACGAACATCTTGGGCACCTTGGGCTCCTGGAACTGCCAGAGCTCCTCTTAATCTCCATTTAAGAGTATCCTTCTCTGCCAACAACTCATTCTCTTCCCTTCTATTCTGCAATTTTTCTATCCCTCTGAAATCCTCAGGTACTTTATCCATTTCTATCCATCGTCTGTCTAAATCTTGCTCCAAACCGTGATGGGGTGCACTCACTCCGCACTGGACAGGGAAGTGTTAACTCCTCACTGTGGGCTGAGGAAATCACACCCCCGCCTCCCTACTGGGCATGCTCAAGGTGTAACACCAGTATAAAAGAAAGCAGCCCAGCTCAATCGGGGCTGGCCATTGGAGAGGAAGGATATCTGTTACAGGCTCCTGCCTTGGAGCTGTAGCAGCCCCTGAAAGGAGAAGCCAGAGACACCAAGACCCTGGAAGATGCCCCACTGCCTGTGGGCACCCCAGGAATTTCAGAGCCAGTGGGACCAGCCCAGGCAGAGGAACCCCAGAACCCCAAAGTCACTCAAACCATGGATGCAGGAGTCATGATAGGAAGCAGCCCAGCGGAGGGACTAGCCATAGTTGGTGTGTTGTGGTTGGATCCCTGATGACAATCTCACTCGCTGCTGCCCGGGATGAGACCCAGTGGATTAGGGAGGGCCCAGGTCCCCCTACTCTGGCCACCCCACCATCCCCAGGTGGTGGCCCACCCCTTTTCTGGCTCCTAGGTCTCACTGCCCTGAGAGCCAGGATATGCTATTGAATCTGGCTGCTAGGCCGCACAGCTCCACAGGTAAAAGCCACTTGGTGGACTTAAGCCTTTAGGCCTCACTTCCTAGAGGCAGAGGGTGGCTTGGGGGACAGGGTGCTCTCATCCCACAGTGGATGGTGACCCTATACCCGATCACACAAACCTTTAACTTTTCCCCTTTCAAAGTTTATTGTCTCTTTCTGGGATGGAACCACAGGCAATATATGAAATATAGTGTGTGTATATATATGGGAATGTCAAAAATGCAATATAGTGCCTGCCACCACGTCCTCACTGAGCCAGCTGAGGGTCTCTTGCAACTGATTGATATCTTGTCTTTCCCATTTTGATTGATCAAATGACCTTCTCTCTAGGTAGATGGCAAAGGTAGTGGAGCAAATAATTAAGCAATCAATTTGCCAACACTTGGAAGATAAAAAGGTGATAAGTAACAGTCAGCATAGATTTGTTAAGAACAAATTGTGTCAAACCAACCTTATATCTTTCTTTGACAGGGTAACAAGCCTTGCACATAGGGGGAAGCGGTAGACATGGTATATCTTGACCTTAGTAAAGCTTTTGATACAGTCTCGCATGACCTTCTCAAACAAATTAGGGCAATAAAACTTAGATGGACTGACTATAAGGTGGGTGCATAATTGGTTGGAAAACCATTCCCAAAGAGTAGTTTCAGTGGTTCACAATCAAGCTGGAAGGGCACATCAAGTGGAGTCTGGTTGGGATTAGTTCTGGGTCCGATTCTGTTCAATATCTTCATCAATGATTTAGATAACGGCACAAAGTTAATTTATAAAGATTGCACATGATATCAAGCTGGAAGGGGTGGCAAGTGCTTTGGAGGATAGGATTAAAATTCAAAATGATCTGGAGAAATTGTCTGAAGTAAAGAAGATAAAAGTCAATAAGGACAAATGCAAAGTACTCCACTTAGGAATGAACAATCATTTTGTATGTGTGCAACTAGGAAATGACTGCCTAGGAAGGAGTATTGCAGAAAGATCTGGAGGTCATAGTGAATCACAAGTTAAATATGAGTCAACAGTTTAACACTCCCCCCCCCCCAATATTCTGGGATATATTAGCAGGATTAGCTCGTGTTGTAAGCAAGACACGAGAAGTAACTCTTCCGCTCTACTCCATGCTGATACGGCCTCAACTGGAGTATCGTGTCCAGTTCTGGGTGCCATATTTCAGGAAAGATGTAGACAAATTGGAGAAAATCCAGAGAAGGGCAACAAAAATGATTAAGTCTAGAAAACATGACCTGTGAGGAAACATTGGAAAAATTGGATTTGTTTAGTCTGGAGAAGAGAAGACTGAGAAGGGACATAACAGTTTTCAAGTACATAAAAGGTTGTTACAAGGATGAGGAAGAAATTGTTCTCTAACCTCTGAGGATAGAACAAGCAGCAATGGGATTAAATTGCAGCAAGGGTGGTTTAGGTTGGACATCTAGGAAAAACTTCCTAACTGTCAGGTTGGTTAAGCACTGGAATACATTGGTTGTGGAATAGGGAGATTGTGGAATCTCCATCACTGGAGATTTTTAAGAGCAGGTTAGACAAACACATGTCAGGGATGTTCTAGATGATACTTAGTTCTGCCAGGAGTGCAGGTGATTGGACTAGATGACCTCTTGAGGTCTCTTCCAGTCCTATGATTCTAAATGGCATGTAAAGGAAGTAAGTTATCTCTGCTCCATGTTTCAAATGAGTTGGCTGCCTCATGGTTAGGGACAGGAGTTAATAATCCCTGTCACAATGTGGGTGAAAACCTAAGTGGAAGTATAAATGAAAGAAACTTAACACTCACTACTTGATATTTCCAGATGTCGTGACTAGCAGTTTTCTTCCATGTGCAGGAAGCAGATTTTTCCTCACAGAAAAGGGGAAGATAGTTTGGCCTCTCTGTAACCTGTGAAAGCTTTGTTACAGATGAAGGCAAAACTGAAAGTGTGAAGCTTTTTATCTTGCAGCTTTACCAAAACTCTTATTGAATCCTCTACTCCAGATTTCTGTGTCTGGCTTGTTTGAATAGTATTCCTGACTGCACTTCTCTACTCTTTCAACAGGAAACTTCACTACCTCACTGTCAGCCTGGGAGCACAGTGATCAGAAGGGAACTTCCTTTTTCCTCTTTCAGCTTGTTAACTCTTTATGAACCTTTCTATTTTAGAGAGATGGGTCAAAAACACCTCTCTTCAAAAACACTTCTATACACCTTAAAAAAAATTCTCTTCAAGTGACTAACACAGGTATCTTGGCCGCTTTGCCAAATTTGGAGTAGTAATAGGGTTTCCAAGACCTGAGTGAAATGATTTGTTAATGTTTAATTAAAGTCCCTTTAATTAAGGTTATTTTTACCTCATTATTTGATTTGAGAAAAACAATTTTGTTTTTATGGCTTTTAAGATCATAAACAACTAAAACCAATTTATTATATTTCCCTAAAGTACTAAATAATATAAGAATCAGATTGAGCTTACAATGTAAACCAAATTAATCAATTCATGGAGTTAATAGTATGAATTAAAATTAATAAAAAATTGAGACCCAAAATCAAATTATTACATGATCATAATCCCAAAACTAATATAAATACAAATTACTGAATAGTTGACTTAATAATGCTATTACTATGCAGCTAATTTATCAGTTTATGCTTTTCCTTGTAGAAAGAATGGGTTAAGGCTGTAATCTTTACATATCCAGGAGAACTTTTAATGATCTATGGTAAGATTTGTTTGGAACCTTGGTTAATTGATGCCCAATCATAACTTGTACCATGGGCTTATACGCACATGCTATTATTGGCCCCAGAGGACCTCCCTCGAGATCTGGGCGGGGGGGGTTGATATGCATCCCCTCCAACTTCAGCATGCTCATGTAATCCACGTCTTCTCCTCACATGTGGATTCCTGAACCTATGGACAACCCTCTCTGGAGGCAATGTTGAGAATGCCCCTGCCAAGCCAGCTGACCTTTCCACATGGGAAGGGTGATTTTTCACTGTTATCAGGCTTACTATCTGGGCCTGTGTTACTCCAGCTGTATAATCAGAAGTAATAAGCACAAGGCTATTGTTAATTACTTAAGCAATGTCAGAAGTGTGGAAAACCCTTTACAAAATAGGTAAGATTCCCTACCCTGAGCAGCTTACCAACGGGGCTGAGACTAAATAGAAAGAGCAGGTAATATAAGAGGAGATAGGACAGTGAAAGGGCAAGGAAGAGGACTATGATTATGCACTCACATGGCAGTCTAGTGCACATCTTGAAAGGTTTTCAAAATTTATTGAACAAACAGTAATTATTCAGAGCATAAACCTCTCTGAAGTGAATTTAGAGAAGGGTAGGAAAGAGGCATGGCATTTGAGGTCAGGGAAGGATTTCTCAGCCTTCAGGGAAACATGAAAGAAGACATGGGGATGGGTTTGGAAAAAAGGACACAGGGTACTGAAACAAGGGACTTCACTGAGCAAGAGAGGCCTGGGGAGAAGGGGGTAAAAGGAGATGAGGCAAAAAGGAGTTAATATTCAGGGAGGACTGAAAGACAAGAAATCCTGAGATATAATCCCAGTTGTACCATTGACTCGCTGTGTGTCCTTGAGAAAGTCTCTATCTCTGCCTCAGTTTCCTCTTTGGTAAAGTGTTGTGAGAATTAATTAGCTAGCAAGTACAGTTTGAATATTCAAGACAGTGTATAAATAAATATATTACAAATATTGTAAAAAGAAGAACAGGAGTACTTGTGGCACCTTAGAGACTAACAAATTTATTATATTGTAGTATTTCAAGCAATGAGAGTGTCTGCACAGGAGGTTAATGCAGTTTAACTAACCCACCTTAAATTCACACCTTTAGTTAATTTGGATTAATTTTCCTGTGTCCCCATGTAGACAAGCCCTAAATTAGCGATGCCTGTTGGAACTTTCAAGAGTGGGACTACGCAGAGGCCATTCAATGAACTACTAAATATTGTGTTAAGATGGATCTAGATTATGCATTATTATGTGGAACAAAATAAGATATAAAAAGAGCAGTGATCTCTCTCTTGGAGATCACAATAACTTGAACCTGGCTCATACCCCTCTCAGTCAGCTTTACCTGCCCCTACTGCTATTGGAGCTGCAAAAGCTCTTTTGTTTTTAATACTTGATCAACAGGTTGGTGTTTGTTTCGTTTTGATGGCATCTGTGAATTAACTTACATTAACAGCCAAAAAACATATGAACAGCAAATTAGATTAGAAAAAAATCCTAAAGTAAAAATCCTGTTTATAACATACATATAATTGTAAATAATGTTATAAGAAATAAAAAGGTAAAAAGCATTCTTCTTACTATGGTAATTCCAGTAATTGTATGGGAAAACAATTTAAAATGTGGAAGATGATGAAAGCAGCAATAAAGAAAAAGTAAAACTATTTCCTCTGAAAGAACAATAACACAGGCCACGTCTAACTAGGTTTGTATACTATGCTTATTGCAGTCCTGAGTGCTTAAATGACACTAGCACATGTTCAAATTTATGTTTCAAATTTATGATGGCTATATTTTGCTCCATCCTAATGATGTGATTTAATTAGGATTTCAAACTTACGAGCACCTTGGTCAGATTTTTTTGATTAAGTTCTGTATTGGTGTCTCATGTTCTCCAAGATTCAACCCTCTAGAGCCCACAATGGGTCAAAACAGCCATTCTTTAACGCTACTCCAGTGAAAGACTGAAGCTTTGACCTTGTACAAATACAATCCCCTAGTCTTTTCTCTTTGAGAATGAAATTTCTAGCTTTTCAGCTCACAATGAGTCCATCAGCCAGCCACTGTCCCAGATAACAGTCAAGTAGCCAATTCAGTTCAGTTTCAACAGAATTTAGCAGCAATTTACAAACATAGGAAGCCTAAACAGCATGCCTAAACAGATACTACAGAAAGCATCATTAAAGATTCAGAGGTATACAAAAGACCAGCAGGCAAAGCATTTGTGCAAATGAGCTTTCCTCCACTGGACCAAAACACTTGTTTTCTTGTGAATTCTATAATCTCCAGATGTGGATGGCACACACAAATTATGAGACCAGCAGCTGAGCCCAGATTTGCCTGAACTAATTCCCTCATGCTCCTTGAGGACCAAATATGAGGGTCTATTTTTTAATGGCCACTTTTTAAGAAAAATAATATACTGTATTCATTTATCAAAGGAAGGAATGATATCTAAAGGAATCATGCTTTCGCTTTCACCTGTAGCCCCTCTCCTGTACAACTGACCCTGTATGAAGTTGTTCAACATAGGGTAAGTCTGCCTCGTGGCTTTTTAAACAGCTTTAGGAAACTTGACCTGCGTTATGTGTCCATGTGTATCACATCAGACCAAACCCACTTAGACAAACCACCAGAAACAAAGTTTTATTCTGTAAAGAAACACAGAACAGGATTACAGTCCAGCAGCCTTCTCTCTACTTGCTTGCCTTGTGCTTCCAACTTCAGTCAGTGTTGAAACTTCCTGCTGGAAGGACAGAGGGGATTTTGTATAACTCAACCCTCTTACAAATATGTTCTAATTCCCACAGTAACTAAACCCCAACACAAACAAGCCAATGTTCTCATTTTCTGTCATTTAAACTCCTCTCAGGGTACTCTTTAAGCCCTTTTTGGTCCTACCTGTAAAGAAACGTAGAACAGGATAACAGTCCAGCAGCCTCCTCTCTGCTTGCTTGCTTCGCTCTCACAACTTCAGTCAGTACTGAAACTTTCTGCTTGGAGGGCAATGATAAAACCAGGAAGTTCTCCCAACATGTCGTAACTTGTAGTCCACAACTTGTAGTTCTCAGAGCTGCTGCTGAAGGACACGACCTTTCACCCCCCCACTTTTTTTTTTTTTTTTTTTTAAAGAGCCTATTTTTTGGCTCACAGATGCCCATTCCTGGCATCCAGTCTTGTATTAAGGCCCAAATCCAGCAAAGAACTTAAGTCAATTGGACTACTCATGTGCTTAAAATGATGCATATGCTTAACTGTTTTGCTGGATTGCAGCCTAGGGGTCAAATCCCGTTAAAGTAAATGAAAAGACTTTTGTTGACTTTAATAGGCATAGTTAGATCTGGTCTTAAGTCCCTGGTGAATTCACAGTGCTGTTCTAATATGGTTTGCTGCTAAATATATATTTACTTATTTCAACTTTTAAGTGCCTCTACTTCACCATAGGCAATTATATTAGTCAAAACAGTAAGTCCTTGAAGACTGGGGCCAAAGAAATGCCTAATATAGTGGTTTGAAACAACTGAACAGAACTTTTGAACAATTTCATGTAAATTTTTATTGTTATTTAAACATATATTTAAGGGAGAAAATTGACTTCTGCTGTAACTTCAGATGAGTTAACCAAGAGATTAACATGTCCCAAACAATCTATTTTTGGTATTACAAAATACAGCCACAATTTTACAAACACTGACATATGAGTAGTTCCATTAAGCTCACTGGGACTACTCTCACATGTGTTAAGTTATTCCTGTGCACAAATGTTTGCAAGATAAAGGGCCTATATTTGGACAGATAATGAAATCTGTAGCTGAATGTGGATTACATATTTTTGTTTTTGACCAAAAGGCCTCACCTGTTTAAAACACAGAAGAAATGAATTAAAATATTATAAAAAGGTTTATTAGTAGTATAATATTGTTTAAAACAGAAATTGTGTATAAAGGAAATTCTCTAAATCTCCTCAATATTATTTATTTGCAGTAGCAGTAGGCACTTAAGGATACAAGAAGACAACCTCAGGTTTGAAAAGCTTATGGAATGATTATGATAAATTTTACAAACTGTATTCTAAAAATGTTTTATTTTATGTTTAAAAACTTAACACGCTTGCAGTCACAGAACATGAAATGCAATTATTACAATAAATGGTCAGGATCAGAGTATTGGATCCTTGGAAGTTTATCTTGATACATGTTCCCTGAGTACAATTAATCTACAGATGAAACAGGACAATTCTTTACTCCAATTAAGTTAGTCATGTTAATCAATAATTCAGATAACAGCTTTATGTCTGAAGAGTTATGCTTTTGACCCAGCAGGGATAGGCTTAGTTATTAACAGTTCATTTGTATGAGCCTGATCATCACCTTTATGCAAAAATGATGCCATCTCTGGAATCTGAGAGAAATAGTTCTTTGCCAGGATATGTTTGTGCTTTATCCTGTGAATAAATACCATTTCATATGCCTGAAAGGTAAGAAAATCCAAATTTTATTAAATGCAATCAAAATTTCTTATCTATATGTTGCTATATACCCTGTATAGTATAAACACTGCACTAGTGAACTACAAACTGTTTAACAAACCAAACCATAACATTCAAATCCAGACATGTTACTTAATGCAGTAAGATACAGCAGAAGGTAGTCGTCTTTTAAGGCCTCAGTCTGGAAGGTACTGAGTGCCTCCTGTGAAGTGATGACTGCCTTAAACTCCTATTAAAATCATTCAGCATCTCCCCAGACTAGGTCTCTCTACATTTCCTTATTATCTTTTGAGTAATGTGAATTTATTTTTTATTATTATTATTAGTATTTTAAAATTTTGAAAATCAAGAGGAGACTGGCAATGCTTAAACTTGTGTGTTTCTAAGCTAATATGTAAGGAAACTGTACCTTAATTGGAACTGGACTGAATCTTTTATAAATGCTCATCAGGGCATACCATTTAAATCCATTTTGTAGCATTTTATGCAACCTTGGTTTTGATCCAGTGTTCTATTTCTAGAAGTTCAATCAATTACCCAACATTCTGCAAGGTAGAAATGTCTACAAAATACAGTACTATATTTAATTTGATACTAGAATAATTAGATTAAATACACAAAGGGCGCTGTGGGTTAATTGAAGCAGCACCGGAATTTCAGTTTTCAGACTGCAGTTCAATCCAGGAGTGTTGTTAATGAAATCACTTTCACAGACCTTACTAAATTTCTGGTGATTAGCAACCCACACAATCATAAACAAATTAACTCTGACATTAAATGCAATGTTACTCTCTTACTCTCCCGACTGTCATCACTAGTAGCATGGATAGCTATTGGAAGGGAAATGTTTAAACTTTTAAAATTGAAATTAAATAAAAAAAAACCATGAAAATATTTTGGGTGAGGTTAATTTTCATTTTAAACACAAACTTAAATTTGGGGCCTCAGCTATTGGAGACTGTTCCTTTGTCTAATGACATCAAGATTGGTACAGTCAGGCCAGATATCCACACAATCAGAACTTTTGCCAAACAGAGGGCAAAAGGGATACTGCCAATTATAAAAACACCAATATGCACAAAGGAGAAATTGAGATTCCAGTTGCCTGAGCAGCCTTGTTGATTTAATGCAGGAGTGAGGACTCAAGGAAGGAACTCAGAGATTCCAGTTTGAAATTTATTTTATCTTTTAAAAAGTAATGCCACTAAGTAGTGCCATATGCCACTAAGAATTGAACTGGCCACCAAACAGCCACTACATGGCAATGACCTTAGGACACTACCAACATAAACCAGTAGCCCAGAGACAAAAGACTGTAACCCATTTTACCTGATACATCTAGTTCTTAAGAAATCTCTTGAGCTTTGAAATAATAAATATTCCACTGTATTAAGTCTAGGTTCCTCAGAGTGGGACCTCTACCAAACTACTGCATCTTTAGATAGAGGACTTTTCTTTTGACAAAATGTGTAACAGTTTCAAGGCAGTAGTTTCAAGGATTTCCTTAACAAATTATTTTAATTTAATTTATCTTTACTAACAGAGAATAGCAGATTTTGTGACATCATCAACACAGAACAGCACATAAGCTTTTACAGTCTAATTGCAGGTGATCATAAATCAAATAAGTGTCGGTGACACTTAAATGTCATCCTTTTGAAAAAGCAGATGTGGACAAGCTTACTAAGATCAACAAAGGGGTAGTCATTATCACAGAATCATAGAATATCACGGTTGGAAGGGACCTCAGGAGGTCATCTAGTCCAACCCCCTGCTCAAAGCAGGACCAATTCCCAACTAAATCATCCCAGCCAGGGCTTTGTCAAGCCAGGCCTTAAAAACCTCCAAGGAAGGAGATTCCACCACCTCCCTAGGTAAAGCATTTCAGTGCTTCACCACCCTCCTAGTGAAACAGTGTTTCCTAATATCCAACCTAGACCTCCCCCACTGCAACTTGAGACCATTGCTCCTTGTTCTGTCATCTGCCACCACTGAGAACAGCAGAGCTCCATCCTCTTTGGAACCCCCCTTCAGGCAGTTGAAAGCTGCTATCAAATCCCCCCTCATTCTTCTCTTCTGGAGACTAAACAATCCCAGTTCCCTCAGCCTCTCCTCATAAGTCATGTGTTCCAGACCCCTAATCATTTTTGTTGCCCTCCGCTGGACTCTTTCCAATTTTTCCACATCCTTCTTGTAGTGTGGGGCCCAAAACTGGACACAGTACTCCTGATGAGGCCTCACCAATGTCGAATAAAGGGGAACGATCACGTTCCTCGATCTGCTGGCAATGCCCCTATTTATACAGCCCAAAATGCCGTTAGCCTTCTTGGCAACAAGAGCACACTATTGACTCATATCCAGCTTCTCGTCCACTGTGACCCCTAGGTCCTTTTCTGCAGAACTGCTACCTAGCCATTCGGTCCCTAGTCTGTAGCAGTGCATAGGATTCTTCCGTCCTAAGTGCAGGACTCTGCACTTGTCCTTGTTGAACCTCATCAGGTTTTTTTGGGCCCAATCCTCTAATTTGTCTAATTCCCTCTGTATCCGATCCCTACCCTCCAGTGTATCTACCACGCCTCCCAGTTTAGTGTAATCTGCAAACTTGCTGAGAGTGCAGTCCACACCACCCTCCAGATCATTAATAAAGATATTAAACAAAACCGGCCCCAGGACCGACCCTTGGGGCACTCCGCTTGAAACCGGCTGCCAACTAGACATGGAGCCATTGATCACTACCCATTGAGCCTGATGATCTAGCCAGCTTTCTATCCACCTTACAGTCCATTCATCCAGCCCATACTTCTTTAACTTGGCAGCAATAATACTGTTGGAGACCGTATCAAAAGCTTTGCTAAAATCAAGGAATAACACATCCACTGCTTTCCCCTCATCCACAGAGACAGTTATCTCATCATAGAAGGCAATTAGGTTAGTCAGGCACGACTTCCCCTTGGTGAATCCATGCTGACTGTTCCTGATCACTTTCCTCTCCTCTAAGTGTTTCATAATTGATTCCTTGAAGACCTGCTCCATGATTTTTTCAGGGACTGAGGTGAGGCTGACTGGCCTGTAGTTCCCCGGATCCTCCTCCTTCCCTTTTTTAAAGATGGGCACTACATTAGCCTTTTTCCAGTCATCCGGGACCTCCCCCGATTGCCATGAGTTTTCAAAGATGATGGCTAATGGCTCCGCAGTCACATCCGCCAACTCCTTTAGCACCCTCGGATGCAGCGCATCCGGCCCCATGGATTTGTGCTCATCCAGTTTTTCTAAATAGTCCCGAACCACTTCTTTCTCCACGGAGGGCTGGTCACCTCCTCCCCATACTGTGCTGCCCAGTCCAGCAGTCTGGGAGCTGCCCTTGTTTGTGAAGACAGAGGCAAAAAAAGCATTGAGTACATTAGCTTTTTCCACATCCTCTGTCACTAGGTTGCCTCCCTCATTCAGTAAGGGGCCCACACTTTCCTAGACTTTCTTCTTCTTGCTAACATACCTGAAGAAACCCTTCTTGTTACTCTTAACATCTCTTGCTAGCTGCAACTCCAAGTGCGATTTGGCCTTCCTGATTTCACTCTTGCATGCCTGAGCGATATTTTTATACTCCTCCCTGATCATTTGTCCAATCTTCCACTTCTTGTAAGCTTCTTTTTTGCAGTTAAGGTCAGCAAGGATTTCACTGTTATATATATAGGACTATTTTTATGAAGCAGTTATAATGGACCAACTGAGATGCAGAGGATCTAAGTGAAAAATTTTAGTCACAAGGTTCTAATAAAATGCAAAATATACGAAGAAAAATTGCATTAGTTCCATTTTACCTCTTGAAGGTTATGCAGCTTGAGATGTGCTTTTGCCTCATCTTTAGTGAGGAGGACTGTGTTCCATGGAGACCATTCACAGTGCTTATCCCATCTGACCGTAACCAAATCATGGAGATCATCCCAGGCACTAAGAGCTGACTGACAACCCCAAATGTTCTCCACCATGTACTGTAGATCTTTTTGCTGTAATTGAAAGCAGGTTGAAAAGAATAAAGCATGCTTAATTCTACCAGCAAGTCACCTTACCTATCCACCACTTAGGAAATGCTTTGAATTAGAATTATTTTGTGTACATGCCACAGAATAATTTTGGGTAGAGGAGGGTGAACATTTGAGTCATCTAGCTCACCCTACTACACTATGGGGTGGCAGGATTGATTTAATTTGTCTTAGATCATCCCTAAAAATCAGATTCTAATTTATTCTGGATTTTTCTGCTGATGGCACTTCTATATCTTCTATTGACAGGTTGCTTAATTGCTTATAATTTTAAAGTTTCTTATATTTAATCTACATTGTCCCTGCTCCTGTGTATGCTGATCCCTACTTGTTTGGTCCTTGCTTATTAATAAATATAACTGATTCTTGTCCTTTATCAGCTTCCTTTATATTTGTATTTTAGAGTTCATAATTAGTTTAAATTTAATAAGTAAGTTATGCTGCCGTTCTATGTTACTGAAGTGAAATTCAGCATGCAGCCAGAATAACCTGGGCTGGAGGATTGGGAGGGGGCAAACCCAAGTAACTCAGGATGCACAATATCAAGAGGCTCATCCACTGGATAAGCATGACAGGTTTTGCACTTCTCCCTTCCCTCCCCCCTGCTTCCGTCCTACAAAGAGTTGTTTATTATGTTATTCATTCTCTCCATGGGATTGTGACATCCTGCGGTGGTGTTGCAGGATTTAAAAATAGCTAGTGTTTGGCTGGTTTGTACTGTAAGTTCTTTATATACAGGCCTTACATCTGATATTTTCCCCTGTAAAGTCATGATTCACCTATACTTATTTCACTTTGTTTCATTTATTACTAGTCATCTGAAATCACTACTAATTCTTTTTAAATAGTCTGTGAAGCAAAAAGTGGTTTGGGGCCATAGTTAATGTTGAACTTTGGCAAGCTTTTCTATAATACTCCATCACCAAGTTTTCTCTGCATTGGAGTAATGGAAAAATGAAGGAAGGATTTAGTCAAAAGGATTCTTTACTAGGCCAACGGACTTTGAGATAAGGCTTCTTCCATACCAAGCATGAAGTAGGTCCTTTTCCCCTTCTCCCAAAAAGAAATCTCTTGACTTTAATTAAATAATGGCATTTACATGTTAACAAATCAGATTCCTCACAGGGGGGTGACTGGAATCATTCCAAGTCAATACCCTTGCAAAATGTCACATCCTATACTCTCATGCATCTTGCTTCCAAATCCAGAACCTGGTCCTGCTCCCACTGAGATCTTTGACTTGGGGGAAAAACAAAAGGGTTCTTTGAATGTGTTGGGCTTAGAACCTTTTTGCCTCTGTTGTGCTAAGGCTGTGTACCCTACTTCCCACACTACTGAGCCTCGTTAAAGCTGGTCCCACAGACCCCACTTTCTTTAGCCTTCCTAAAGATGGTCTCATCTCCACCTTCACTTTCAAAATATGTTTCCTCCATTTCATAGCAAGTCCTTGAGTTATAACTGTACTTTCTGTTGAAAGTCAGACACTAGCAACAAGACATATCAGCAAGCATCCATTCCAAGCAGTAGCTTCTTTTGATGCCACATCGCACACCAAAAATGCTGCCTGAACTTGCTGTCATCTTAGTGCCACCTCTTACCATATTTATATGAGGTCCTTGCAAGTAATTTAGATTGGCAATAGTGCTTGGCTCTTCTACCTTATCAGATTAAAAAAATTCTGCTACAGATAAGTTCTGTCCTTCAAAAGAGGGGTAATTTGATGTTGAAGAAAAATCATTCTGGTTATGGTGGAAAAGTTTGATCTGACAGGATGGTTTTGCTGTATTTCCTAAAGGTGGTCAGACTATGAATTAATCTATATCTTCTCTAGAAGTCCATTCCACAGCTGGGTCCCCTCGACAGATTGCTTTGACCTCTACTCTGAAATGCTTTGTGATTTTAATTGTCCCAAAGAAGTGCAACTGCCTTGGTGGCTCACAGATGGAAATTCAATCTTGAATGTAGTTAGGACCTAACCTATTAATTGCTTTGAAGATTAAGATCAAGGCCTTAAACTGGCAGTGGAAGTTGACTGAAACTTAACCAGAATGATTTTTCACATTGGAGGAACTTTGAGGTGTTCATGGTGGCTGAAACCATGGAAGAAATGGTCAGCCACATTTTGTACCAGCTAGAACTCTTTCCACTGGTTTAGAATTAAGCTTCAGAAACAACAATGTATAGAAATCCGGTCTCAAGGTGACAAATGCATCGATCACCTTGCCCAGGTCCTTGTCCAGTAGGAAGGGTTGAAGTTTCTTATCAAGCTGGCAACGAAAGATAAGTGTAGTGCTTTTTAGTTTCTAAAATAAATAGGATGCTCTCATCCATCCTGGCATTAGAGGGAGAGAAGCTGGTGTTTTTTCCTCCTCCTCAGTCCCTTTGGAAATTTGGAGTGCTTTCTGGAGATTCCTCTGGCTAATTATATTTGTTCAGGTAATAAGACTCATTGTTACCCTCACCATCTCCTTGATGCATGTTCAGAATACTAAACAAACCTGGGTGGCAGCTGCATAAATAGTACTAGAGGAAGCACAGACTCCATATCCACAGATGCTACTGTGAAGTTCTCAAGGTTGGGCCACCATCACTAGCTGAGGTGAGCTCCTTGCTGTCAGTCATTAAAAAAGAAGTAATGAGTGGGGGCATTTAGTGGCCACCAGTGTTCCAGGCAGAGGTAGGCATGTACCTGCCTGTTATTGCTTGTCAGCCCAAGACTTTAGCTGGGGAAATTCCACCAGTCACATGCATGAAGCAGAGATCCAAGAGTGAGAATTTGTCATAGGGCTTGGAGAACAGCCAAATTTTAAGGCAAGCAGTAATTTAGTGCCAATACAAAGAATAAAAACAATCTCTTTTTAGTATTCTGAAACAGGAAAAGTACTTAATAAGAACAAACAGAATCTGTATAATCTATTTACTTGTATAATATTTCTTAACATAGGCATTGATAATAGTAGAAGCCTAATCCTCTTCTATTATAGCTTTTTTGGTAAAGCACTACAATAAGATATGAAATATGTTTTACACACTGAAAATAGTCAGAAAATGTGCTTCTATTGTTGATACTGTAGTTTCTTAGTGCCAAACCCCTGAGAAAATTCTGCTAATCTTGGGCTTTTGGATTACTTTACATAAACTGTGCTTTGAGAGTACCTAATAATTTAAATACTGACAACTAAGATTTTTTTTAAAAAAAAGCTTGTGTGTGTGTGAATGAGGAGGTTGTTCCAAATGTTAACATGTTCATTGATTAATCACATAATTGCCAAAGATTATAGAAGATACTAAATAGTTTAGAAAAGTGAAACTAACTTTAGTAAATCTTAATTCTAACAAATACTTGCAAAATAAAATAAAAAAAATCCAGAAACCTCTAGATACAAATCTTCTACTAACTGTAAGATTGAAGGCTCAAAACTGGACTTCTCTGCTTTTTCCTTACCCAAGAACTCAATAGAAGACTTTAGTAATTTTAATAAAATAAATAATACTTTGTATTTCTATAAAAGCTTCCATCTGAGGATCTCAAAGTGCTTAACAAATATTAATACTCAGAACAGAATATGATACAGTGGCATAGTAAGTTAAATGGCTTTCTTGGCATCACAGAGGCAGTCTGTTGCAGAGCTAAGAATAAATTCAGATCGCCTGATCCTGTTCTTAGACCCTCCTTCCTCTTTCCTGTTTTTATTATTTTACAATCACTTTTGAAAGTCTAACCATACTTTAAGATAGTAAGAGTGTTTCTTTGTGTTCATCTATTCAAGAGAGAACCATTTGTTCCATATCGTAGGGAGACATGTATGTAGTTTTTGGTTATCACTGTCTAAAATTAAAACTACCACCCTATGTAACAACTTAGACCAGTTGCTGTTAGCATCAGTGATATATACACAGAAACAGGAAAAAATGATGCTCAACACAAACACATAAATATTCACTAACAACACTATTCTTTCACACAGTACCTGAACTACATAAACGATTTTAGCATCATCCTGGTAATCAGCTTCAGATTTTCTGAGATTTTTTAGCATAAGCTTGTATTTCAAAAAGGCTTCTCGACGCCGGGCCTCATTATCGAGCTTGCAACAACGGCGACACCTGCCAACAGTGCGTGAATTAGCAGGCACAGAGAATTCAGTAGAGGGCAAGTAACTTTTGCAACCACGACAGAAGTAAATGTTTTGATAAAGCTTTAATGGATCTGGTGGAACCTGCAGAAGGATGATAAGAAAGATGCTCTAATATTATATATATATATATATATATATATATAAACTGAATGTCTTCCTATTAAATGAGTGAGGTTTTAACATTACCAAGAACATATAATGCCTTACAGTACACAATACACCTATTGGCTAATTTTGCTAAGGTTTTACATGCAACTTGATGGCATTTCTCTGTCTGTACATAGTGCAATAACATTTGAATGCCGCATTCGATCAATTCCCAAGTCTCAGGGAACGTTCTAGACATCACTGGCCAATATCCCATTGATTTGGTGGAGAATCAGAAAACCTAAATGGAAAAAACGGGGGACACATGGAGACCTGCCACCTGATTATCCCAGTCACGGCTTCATTGTCTATAGATCAAAAAACTGATTGATGCCACCCATTAACACCTTCCAACAACACCTCTATCTCATTTCTGCCTATCCTCTCAATATTTTAAAGTGTTGACACCTTGAATGACTTATCTCATAGACAAAAAGATTAATAAGAGGCAGAGAACAATCGGGGGCACTGGACAATGCATGTGTACACATGGCCACTGGCATGCGGGGGGGAGAGAGAAAGGGGAACCCTGATATAGAAGGGAGGAGGGAAAGGGAAGACACAGAACCTTTGATGGGGTAGAGACTGGGGAATCCTGGCATGTGGCAGAGGACAGAATGAAGAGCACATCAAGCCGCAGGCATAATAAGGTGAAGTTGCAGGGAGTCCCTGAAGTAGATGGAGATGGGAAAGTGGCATAAAGGAGCTTGTTGGATGGAATGGAGGAATGTAAGGAGCATTTCGAGTCTGCAATAAGCTCGGCCCACACAAGCGACTAAGTGAGCAACACTTAATATTAAACATGCCTTTAAGTTTCAAAAGCCAGCAATACTTATTTGAAATTTTAAAAAATCAGTTTTGCTATTTTTAAACATCTTTTGCTCTTATTGTATTTATTAAAAATATTTAAAGAACAAAACAACCGATTTTGTAGGACTAGATTAAGACCTCAGCTATTATGGTCCAAAGCAGAGGTGGGAAAACTTTTTGGCCTGAGGGCCACATCTGGGTGGAGAAATTGTATTCAGGGCCATGAATATAGGGTTTGAGCAGGGGTTTGGGAGGGAGTGCCGGGTGCAGGAGGGGGCTCAGGGCAGGGGGTGGGGGTGCAGGAGGGTGCGGGGTGTGGCAGGGAGCTCAGGGCAGGGGGTTGGGGTGCAGGAGGGGTGCGTCAGGGGGCTCAAGGCAGGGGATTATGGGGCTCAGGGCAGGGGGTTGGGGTGCGGGGTGCAGGACAGGTTTGGGGTGCGGGCTCCGGGCCGACACTGCTTACCTCGAGTGGCTCTGGGGTGGCAATGGCATGCAGCGGGGTTAAGGCTCCCTGCCTGTCCTGGCCCTGCGCCACTCCCAGAAGTGGCTAGCATGTATGGCAGTGGCTCCTGGGGATGGGGTGGGGCAGGCGGCTCTGCTGCGCGCTGCCCTTGCCTGCGGGTACCACCCCCAAAGCTCCCATTGGCCACGGTTTCCCGTTTCCAGCCAATGGGAGCTGCGGGGGTCGGTGCCTGCAGGCGATGGCAGCGCATGGAGCCTTCTGCCCCCCTCCCCCTCCCGGGGCTGCAGGGATGTGGTGCCGGCTGTTCTGGACTGGGGCCAGGGCAGGCAGGGAGCCTGCTTTAACCCCGCTGCGCCATGGGGCTGGTAATCCCGCGGGCTGGATTGAAAGCCCTGACGGGCCTGATCCAGCCTGTGGGCCGTATTTTGCCCTCCCCTGGTCCAAAGCAATTACTACTAATTGTATGCAACCAGATACTAAGCAACTGTAGAAATACAACTGAATGGGGAAAAACAGCAAAACAGCACTGCTGTAAATCACCATGTAATCTATCAAATGCAATGTGTCACGTGAATCAAAAGATAAAAACTAAGATTATATAAAACATGCAGAGGGGAAGAAAAAACAGTTACCTATCTCTTGTAACTATTGTTCTTTGAGATGTGTTGCTCATGTCCATTCTATTCTAGGGGTGCGTGCCCACGTGCACAATCGTTGGAGATTTTTGCCTTGACAGTATCCATAGGGTCAGCAGTGGCACCCTCTGGAGTGCTGTGCTCATGCATCGGTATATTAGGCACTGCCAGCCCTACACCCTCTAAGTTCCTTCTTGCCGTCAACTCCGACAGAGGGGTAGGAGGGCAGGTAATTGAATGGACATGAGCAACACATCTTGAAGAACAACAGTTATGAAAGGTAGGTAACCATTTTTGTTTCTTCAAGTGTTTGCTCATATTGATTCTATTCTAGATGACTCACAAGTAGAATCCCCGGAGGTGGGCTTGGAGTTCATGATCATTTGGCTTGCAACATTGTTATACTGAAGCCAGCATCATCTCGGGCCTGCTGGGTAAATGCGTAATGAGATGAAAACATGTGGATGGAAGACTAGGTAGCAGCCCTGCAGATATCCTGGATTGCCACCTGCCTTGCGTTACGAAACGGCTTGGTCCTTTCGATGTAGAACGCTAGCACCCTCCTGATGTCCAGAGAGCACAATCTGTGCTCCTCCTACGATTTATGAGGTTTTGGAAAGAAGAAAGGAAAATATATGTCCTGGCCCATCGGAAACTGTGAAATCACTTTGGGCAGAAAAGTCGGGTGCAGACACAGCTGAACCTTGTCCTTGTAGAATACCGTATAGGGCGGCTCCGGGGTAAGAGTAATCTCAGAGACTCTGTGGGCAGATGTTATTGCAACCAGGAATGAAACCTTCCAGGAGGGGGAGAAGGGAGCAGGAAGCTAGAGGCTTGAAAGGGGGACCCATGAGCTGTGACCCCACAAGATTCAGGTCCCAAGAAGGGACAGGGTCCTGGACTTGGAAGTAAAGTCACTCCCGGCCCTTGAGAAACCTGACTGTTATGTCCTGAGTGAAAACTGACGTGCCCTGGAGTGGAGGATGGAAGGCCGAAATGGAGGCCAAGTGGACCTTAGCAGATGAAAGAAACAGATCCTGGAGCTTGAGATGCAGAAGGTAGTCCAGGATCAACTGCAGCAAGGCCTGCTTGGGCCGAATACCTGGGTCTGAGGTCCAGCACGTAAACCGCTTCCATTTGGCCATGTAGGTCACCTTGGTNCACATTCCTACAGTCCAGCACGTAAACCGCTTCCATTTGGCCATGTAGGTCACCTTGGTGGAGAGCTTTCTGCTGCCCAACAGGACTTCTTGGACATGGGCCAAACATTCCTGTTCCTCTGCATTCAACCATGCAGCAGCCAAGCCGTCAGGTGTGTAACACTGCCAGGTTTGGGTGCAGAAGACTGCCATGGTTTTGGGACAGCAGGTCCAGCCGAAGTGACAGCCGTAACAGGGCAGCCACTGAGATGTCCAGCAGCGTGCAGAACCAGTGCTGGCATGGCTACGCTGGCACTATAAGGATAACCTTTGTCCTGTCCCACTTGATTTTCATGAGGACTCTCTGGATTAATGGTACTGGAGGGAATGCATACATGAGGGCCCCCAACCACAGGAGCAGAAAGCATCTGACAGGAAACCTCTGTTGATCCCCCAACAGAACACTTGGCACTTTCTGTTCTGCCTGGACGTAGTCCACCTGGGGAGTCTCCCACCTCTGGAAGATAATGCTGACCACCTCCGGATAGAGAGACTGTGATACTACACCCCATATTCTTCAGAGAGATATTACTGTGATATGGTTATGGCATAACTATATTGTACTTTATACAAGATAGGTCATGTGAGATATCATTGAAAAGGTTATGATTTACTGAATATGATTATCCTATTTGTATGCATGTATCATTTTGGTATCTGAAGTTAGGAATATTGTCTATGCATCTACTACAAATGTGTTTACACCTGGGGACCACCCACTAGGCAGAATGCAATCAGTCTAGATGGCTGGCTGGGAAGGGCCATTAGGAAGAACAATAGGTTTTAGAAGAAGCTAATCTCCCACCGGGAAGCCTTCCTGAGCCTGCTACAAACAGCCTCCGAGTCATGGCTGCTGTGACCCTACAGGGACATGTGACCAAGTCACCTGGTACTGGACTCCATCTTGAAATACCACTGTTTTTCCACTGACCGGACATGGGAACCAAGCTTGGAGACAAAGAGTTCCTGCCATATGCAAAAGCTATTTAAGGCAGGGGAGTGACATCATTGTGGTTCTTCACTGACTTCCCACCCAAAGAGATTCTTGGAAACACCTGGGGTACAATGACTGGACTAGTGGAGAAGGGTTGGACCCAGTCTAGAGGAATTTCTAGCCTGTGAAAGGAATACCTGGGGTTTTTAAGCTGCAAGCAAGTGCAGCTGGCCCCTCAAGAATCTTTGCAAACTACCTAAATCAGCAATTAGGGTGAGAATTTGCTACTCATATCTAATTTCTTTGTATATTAAGCTTAGATTACCTAGCAAATAAACAAAAATGCAATCTGCTTTTGTCTGTTTGCTATGATTTATAATCACTTAAAATGTATCTTTTGTAGTTAATAAACTTGTTTTTGTTTTGTCTAAAACCAGTGTGTGGAAATCTTGGGGAAGAAAGCTGTGACATCTCTCTCTCCACATTGAGGGAGAGGGCAAACTTGATGAGCTTAAGATGTACAGTCCTCTGTGCAGCGCAAGACGGTATAATTTTGGGCTTACCCTCTAGAGGGGGTGTGCACCTGAGAAGCTGGTAAGTGCCCTAGCTGTATAGCCTTCCCATGCAGAGGCTGGCCAGAAAGCCTGTCTGCATGTTACTACAGCTGAGTGTGTCCCTACCTACGTGCTGGTGAAAGTGTGAGACCAGGAGCGTGTCTGTAGCTTGTCACAGCATTACTGGGGGAGTGGGAGCCCAGGCTAGTGGGTCGGTGGGTTCAGTGGTCTCCAGTTCCAGGTCGCACCCCTCACGGGCAGTAAGAAGGAACTGAGACAGTGTAGGGCCAGGGGTGCCTAATATTCCGATGCATGAGCACGGCACTCCAGAGGGCACCACTAACGACCCTACAGATACTGCTATGGCAAAAATCTCAGACGACTGTGCACATGGGCGCGCACACCTAGAATGGAATCAGCATGAGCAAGCACTCAAAGAAGAAAATAAAGATGTCACATGTGCTTCTTCACTCTCACCATGCTCTGCAGGACCAGTGGGGATATGGTATGGACAGGGGCCAGGCCCAGATCTCTAATTGGGCTACTTTCATCAGCTTGGCAAGTCAGTCCCCATGTTTGGCCAGTTGACATTTTGAATGTGCTCCTCTGCTTGTCTCCACTGCCTGGCTGCCATTTAGCAGCCATCCTGGTTGTGATGATGTCTGTACCACAGGTCAATTAGAAGGCCTGTGGCACCAAATACAACCTGATTCCTCAGAAGAGACAGATCTCACTCCCCCCCCTCAAGTCTTGGCTATGACTGAGCTGCCATCTGCCCTGACTAACACAAAGTTACTGCCTCCAGGTCCCATGTCCCTACTCCCTGCTGCTGCATAGCCACTACATGCTGGTAACTGATACCCCGTCACAGCTTACTGGGTCCCCCTACCCAACAAATCTCCAAGGGATGGGGGATTCAACTAGCTGCTGTTGGTCAGTACTGGTTGCTAAGTAAAACAAGTCCACCTGAATGCCTGCAAGAAGGCAGAAAGCAGATATAAAGAGCAGGAGCAGCAGCAATACCACCCTAGAAGCACAAGAGGAGCAACTGTATAGACAGCAACCTGAGCCCCACCCAGGGGAAGGTGAGCAAGCCAGGCCCAGTGAAGCATCATACCCCACACAAGGCAAACTGAGCCTAATGAAGTCTGGGGGCATCCAGGACCCACTGAGGAGAAGCCAAGTTCAGCGAAGCATCTGTGTCAAACGGTTGAAGCTTTTAATCCAGACTTTAGTCTAAGTGGGAAGTGGAGCCGGTTGCTTAGATTGATTGTTCACTAGCTTCTTCACCACTCCATAGCTGTGGCCCCTTTTCATGAGAGAATCATGGGTCATACAGTTTTAACAGAGGGGTGGAGGTGGCTGTGTTGTGTTGGAACTATCCAGTATAGGCACTTTTCTCATTCGTGCATCCAACTATGGTATTTCCACAGCATTGCTCCACTACATCCTATTTACCAAGGAATCTGGGAGATAAGGATCTTAGACTATGTCTTGTTGGTTAATGAATCAATTGTTTCACTGAATGAGTATTGCCTCTAATGGCATGGTAAGTATATTAATTTGTACATATATTTATGTGGTCATAACATCTTTAATTTTGTACAATATACAGTTTTTGAGAATACTATTACAGAAGCACACAACTAAGTCTCTTGGTCAGGCTTTCATTATATCCCACTTTGACTATTACAATCTTTTCCTTCTTTAGCCTCCGTAAAACTCTCATTTCCCCTCTCTCGTCCAAACAAAATGCTGCAGTGAAAGTCATCTTCCTGCTAACCATTTTAATCAAGTCTCTCTCTTTGAATCTCTCCACTAGTTCCCTATTTGATATTGCATCAATTGTGTCTTGTTATCACCTTCAAAGTTCTACATAATTCTGCTGCTTCCTACTTACCTAAGCTTGCCTTACTTCACTCCCTACAGCTCCTGTGCTCTGTGAATGCTCCCACACAGAGCACTCATTGGTTAGATTCTCAAAAAAAAAAAAAAAACCTCCTCCATGTCATCTTCTATACTGCTCTCTATATGTGGTCTGACCTTCCTGAGCTCATCTGTGAGGCTTCTACCATTTCCACATTTTAGTTCCTCTTGAAGATCTACCCCTGCAGTTCTACCTATGGCCAATCTTATATTAATAACAAGAAAAAAGCATATGATGTTTCCCATTTCCTCTCTCCCGTTACCTTGTGCCTGACGGCCCGTCCTTAAAACTACAAGTTCCTTGGTAGAAAGACTATTTTTGCTTCTCTGCCTGTAAACACTGAGCATATAGTGAGCACTACCATAGACAAAGATCATGATTATAATAGAAGAGAGAAATACCTTAAGTACTCTAGCAACCTCAGGGTTAAAGATTGGAGTTTTAATATACTGAAGAAATAATGTGCATATTCTTTTTCTGAGTCCTTCTAGATTGCATTCTTTCACGCCTCGCATCATAAGATCAGCCTCTCTGTCAATTAATTCCACTATTTCATGGGTGAGTTTACACTCGTGTTCCTACAGAAAAACAAAATAAAGTTACAACACAGATACTTGCTGATAAGCCATTAGATTTAGAACAAATTGATATTAAAACAAAACATGCAGTATATATTCTATATATCATTTATATTCTAAATGTATGCATTAAAAAGAAGCTTAAACCCTCTGTGTCTTGGGAAGCATGCCATATAGAATATCCAAAGAAAGGACAGTAGAATATAGCTATGTGTGTGTTATATATAACACCAACAATATCAGCATAATGTTTTGTGGTGAAATCCCTGCAGGTTTGACAGAGATTTATACAGTAGAAAAATATTCTCTTCTGATGCTACCGACCTTCCTCTACCACTATCTCAAAAACACAGAAAGGGAGATGGATGGTGACAGATGAATGATGCCACTTAAATTCAACCTTCTTTCCTCCAATAAAAATCCTGATTCTACAGCAATTCCAGTTTTCCCCAGAATGCAGGATTTGATCTGGATCATTATTATTGTGAAACCAACAAAAACCAAAAACTATAAGCTCCTTCTGCAGGTTCAGGCAGCAGCAGTTGATTAACCAGCACTATTTCTAGAGCTGTTCTGACTTTGGACCCAATTTTGATTCCATCAGAGCCAAGGGAAAATCCTCACTTTGGCTTCGTTAAGATCAGGATCAGGCTCTTCTACTCTATTTAGGTACAAGTACCATCACCAAGGTTGCTGAGTGCCTTCATGATGTTCAAACAAGGAAATAAAAAAAAAAATCGTGTTAATTTTTTCTCTCCACTAAAAAGGGGAGAGGAAATCAATGTTTGTGAGACAGAAAAATTGCAATCCAAACCAAGAGACATTTCATAGCCAAACTTCTGAAAAGGTATTTCAAATACTGCAGCATAAAAAATAAATGAATAAATGCCATTAAAAGTATCTCTTCTGGTTTTATCCAATTACTGTAATTATTAAACTTCATACTAATACTGTATTAAAATGTAACACAAATTTAACATCACAGTGGAGGGTTATAACTTTAAAATTACCTTAAGAAATCAATACTTATCATACAAAGTGGTAGTGAAACATGAATTTATATTAAATTGACCTTTCGTAATTTAACAAATAGCACTGGTTAGCACACTAGGTTTTCGTTCATGCCACCACATCCTCACAATTGTTTGTCAAGAGAATCTTTGCTGATGTGTCAGCACCAATTAAATGACTATGGCTCTAGGTATGGAACATATAACCAAAAGCTAAACTTAAGGGGAAGACCAAAACGTACCTTCACTGTATGTTTGAGTGTTAATAGCACATCCAGCCTCTCATCTTTTGGGAGGTCTTTCATACTAATGCTGCGGTAGATCTCAAGCAGTTCTCTGGCACGTAGTGTAAACTGTGTATCCATTTCAGTTATTTTTCCATCATATGCTTTCCATTTCTTTGGCTCTGCACACTTCAGAAACAATTTGTATCAATCAGTTATTTTAATTTGATCAACAGCCGAAAAAGTACATTGTGTTACAAAAAGTCTTACCTTAATAAACAAGGACTCAGCTTTAACACTTATCTAATACAGAAGGCTCTTTCTACCATCATTATTTCCACAATATATATTGTACCCTAGAGTAAAGTTTCAATATTATATGACTTGTAAAAAAAAAGCAGGCCATAATAATTCAGACTTACAACATACTAAAAATAAAGGACATTCTCCCACAGAGAAATGCTCTGTTAGTTTAAAATAAACTTACTGAAAGTGGTACTGGAATACACGCTCAAGATCTGATCCTGCAGTCATTAATCAGGCAAAACTGCCACTAAAGTTAATAGGAGAACTGCCTGTAAGGACTGCAGGCTTAAGCCCTTAAAACCTATTGTGCTGTGGAATATTTTCTGGGAGATGTTATTTAAGATGAAATATCACTGGGTTGTAATAATGGCCAGTTTACATATATATTGGGTCCAAGCAATCATAGAATCATAGAATATCAGGGTTGGAAGGGACCTCAGGAGGTCAATCTAGTCCAACCCCCTGCTCAAAGCAGGACCAATTCCCAACTAAATCATCCCAGCCAGGGCTTAAAAACCTCCAAGAAAGGAGATTCCACCACCTGGTACCCGCAGGCAAGGGCAGCATGCAGCAGAGACCCACCCCACCCCATCCCCAGGAGCCACTGCCATACATGCTAGCCACTATTACTCCTTGTTCTATCATCTGCTACCACTGAGAACAGTCTAGATCCATCCTCTTTGGAACCCCCTTTCAGGTAGTTGAAAGCAGCTATCAAATCCCCCCATATTCTTCTCTTCTGCAGACTAAACAATCCCAGTTCCCTCAGCCTCTCCTCATAAGTCATGTGCTCCAGACCCCTAATCATTTTTGCTGCCCTCCGTTGGACTCTTTTCAATTTTTCCACATCCTTCTTGTAGTGTGGGGCCCAAAACTGAACACAATACTCCAGATGAGGCCTCTCCAATGCCGAATAGAAAAACACGTCCCTTGATCTGCTTGCAACATCCCTACTTAAATACAGCCCAAAATGCCATTAGCCTTCTTGGCAACAAGGGCACACTGTTGACTCATATCCAGTTTCTCGTCCACTGTAACCCTTAGGTCCTTTTCTGCAGAACTGCTGCCTAGCCACTCGGTCCCTAGTCTCTAGCAGTGCATGGGATTCTTCTGTATTAAGTGCAGGACTCTGGACTTGTCCTTGTTGAACCTCATCAGATTTCTTTTGGTCCAATCCTCTAATTTGTCTAGGTCCCTCTATATCCTATCCCTACCCTTCAGCGTATCTACCACTCCTCCAGTTTAGTGTCATCTGCAAACTTGCTGAGGGTGCAGTCCACGCCATCCTCCAGATCATTAATAAAGATATTGAACAAAACCAGTCCCAGGACCGACCTTTGGGGCACTCCACTTGATACCGGCTGCCTACTAAACATGGAGTCATTGATCATTGCCTGTTGAGCCCGACGATCTAACCAGCTTTCTATCAACCTTATAGTCCATTCATCCAGCCCATACTTCTTTAACTTGCCATCAAGAATACTGTGGAAGACTATATCAAAATACTCTTAACATCTCTTGCTAGCTGCAACTCCAAGTGTGATTTAGCCTTCCTGATTTCACTCCTGCATTCCTGAGCAATATTTTTATACTCTTCCCTGGTCATTTGTCCCCAGTCTTCCACTTCTTGTAAGCTTCTTTTTTGTGTTTAAGATCAACAAGGATTTCACCGTTAAGCCAAGCTGGTCGCCTGCCATACTTACTATTCTTTCTGCACATCGGGATGGTTTGTTCCTGCAACCTCAATAAGAATTCTTTAAAATACAGCCAGCTCTCCTGGATTCCTTTCCCCATCATGTTATTCTCCCAGGGGATCCTGCCCATCAGTTCCCTGAGGGAGTCAAACTCTGCTTTTCTGAAGTCCAGTCGCCTTTCTTCCTTGTGTCAGGATCCTGAACTCATGGTCACTGCCTCCCAGGTTCCCATCCACTTTTGCTTCCCCTACTAATTCTTCCCTGTTTGTGAGCAGCAGGCCAAGAAGAGCTCTGCCCCTAGTTGGTTCCTCCAGCACTTGCACCAGGAAATTGTCCCATACACTTTCCAAAAACTTCCTGGATTGTCTGCTCTCCCAGCAGATATCGGGGTGATTGAAGTCCCCCATAAGAACCAGAGCCTGTGATCTAGTAACTTCTGTTAGTTGCCGGAAGAAAGCCTCGTCCACCCCATCCCCCTGGTCTGGTGGTCTATAGCAGACTCCCACCACGACATCACCCTTGTTGCTCATACTTCCAAACTTAATCCAGAGACTCTCAGGTTTTTCTGCAGTTTCAAACTAGAGCTCTGAGCAGTCATACTGCTCTCTTACATGCAGTCAATCAGTCAAGCATTTATAATTCTGATAACAGTAGTTCTTGGCATTTTTTGTCTTTCCATTCATAAACTTGGGGAAGATCAAGCCCTATAATAGGGGTTGCTATTGCTGGACCTCAAGCTCTCTGTCTCCTAGATCCAAGTGTGTTAGTGCCATTTTCACATTTCAAGAGAATAAGAGTATGGGTATGTCTACACAGCAATGTAAGCCTAGGGTTAGTGGGACTTGAGTCAGCTGACCTGTGTCAAGGAACCTTGGGCTTGAGCACCTACATTGCATTTTAACAGTAGGTTAAGAATTTTCTGACCCATGCTGAAACCTAAAGCTCTGGCATCCACACTGCAATGCACAGACCTGAGTCAAAGTAACTGTATCCCACACTGCCTGGTGCCCTTGCACCTACCAATGTCACTGCTCTAGCCCTAGGAAGGTGGTGCACTGGGGAAAAACTCCGCTGCCCACTCTGCATGTTATAGGAACTTTGAACTGCCTGCCGAGCAATCCTTGTATTCTGTCTCTGCCAGCTACCAGAGCCAGCCATGTGGAGGAGGCGCCTATTGATGAACTGCTCTTGCTTGTGCTTTTACTTCTGTGTCAGGAAACTGGCAAAGCATCTGCAAGGTGCTGGTGGACATTTCAGTGGCATTTTCTATCTCACCAAAGGTACCTGATGGATCTGTAGGAGGAGGCGGTGGCACAGGAGAACCCTGGTATTGTAGACTCTCACTGGCAGATGCTGCTCAGTATAATTGGAATAGCTACTGATACCCCCTACGTAGACTGCTGCTTCTGGTGCAGGGCCACAAGCACAGACTGGTGAGACCACATTGTTATGCAGACATGGGATGACCAGCAGTGGGACCAGAACTTTCGCATGAAGAAAGCTACATTTCTGGAGCTTTGTGAGCAACTTGCCTCCACCCTCCAAAAAAAGAGACACACATGAGGTCACCCTGGCCAGTACAGGAGTAGATTGCTATAACTGTCTGGAAGCTAGGTAGCCTGCTACAGGTCCATTGCTTCACTTATCTTTGCCACCACTTTATCGATAATTGACTTTCCAACCCCAAACTGGTTGGCAATCAGGTGTGTGGTTTACCCCAAAGTGGTGGGCATTAAAGATATTACCAGAGGTAATTGCTGGCTTTGAAAGAATGGGGTTTGCTAACTTTGATAGTGGTACTGATTGGATTCATGTGGCCATAGTTTGCCCTCCTCAAGGAGCACATGAGTACATAAACCACAAAGGGTTTGTTACACTCCATAAACCACTCCATTGTTACACAAGCACTAGTGGACCACAGCGGCAGATTTATGAGTGTCAGTGTGGTCTGTACAGGAAAAGTTCACAATGCCAGAGTTTTTCATCATTCAGGAGTCTACATTCATGGACAGACTGGGATACTAGTGCCACCATATGACATTGACATAAACAATGTTACTGTTCCTACTTTTATTTTGGGGTACCCTGTGTAACCTCTTTTGCCTTGGCTTCCAAAACTGTACCCTAATTTCAGAGGTCCTGGCGAAAAAAAGGCTTAATTACACTCTCTGCAGGTGCAGAATGGTTGTTGTATGTCCTTTTGGCACATTAATATCACATTGGAGGTGTTTACAAACCCATTTGGATGCCAGTGCAATTAATGCTTGTGACAGTCTATATACTATTATGGTCACCACTTTTACAAGACTATGACAAATTCTGTACAAAGTATGTCTTGTGAAGTATCATTTGAAAAGTCATAATCTGCTGAGTATTATTGTCCGTGTAAAATGTGCATATCAATATTGTATAGGAAGTTATAATATTCTACTATATATCATTGTTAACATGCTCCAAGGGCCAGACAAGCAGGTCCAAACCAGTTTTTCAGAGACAAAGACTCACTAGTACCCCAGCCAGGGCAATCATCGCCATAAGCAGCCATTCTTCAGCACCGGAAAGATATAAACAAGAAATTTACATTTAATCTCAGAGACTGTTCAAACCTCACATAACAAGACCCTGTTTGCCTGCACCCCAGTGGGGGGTAATCCTCAAAAAGGAGAGAGAGTATAAGAATGAGAGACAATGGCCTCCACCACACCTCTCCTCCTCCCATGTCTCTGCTCATGACATTAATGACTTTCAAATAACTGAAATAAGGAGGAAGTGGTCTCAGGCTGAAAAGAGATACAGACTGTGAAATTTATAACAGTGTATGATGAGACAAAACCTTTGCTTCCAAATTCACTTAGCTTGTTAAATTAGATATTACTTTGTGTATTACTCTTTTATTTTCTTTAGTAACCAATCCTGACTTTTAAGCATTATCACTTGTAATCACTTAAAATCTTTCTGTAGTTAAACTTATCTTATTGTTTTATCTTAACCACTAAGTTTGGATTAGAGTGTGTGGGAAACTCCATCTGTGATACCAAGGCTGGTGCAGATATCATTTTCCTTTGCTGAAATGATGGACTTACCATGAGTTTGTATTGTCCAGGAGGGTACTGTGCAGTCCAAGATGCACATTTCTGGTGTCAAGACTGGGGCTAAGAACACGTGGGTGTCGCCCTGTATGTAATTCATGAGTGACTGGTCAGCGTGCTTGTGTTTAGCTGTGAGTAAATTTACATGCTAAAGGCTGTAAGCAGGCCAGTAGTGGATGTTCTGATAGCAAAGTAGTGTAAAAGGCACCCTAGGCTAGATAATTAAGGGCACACAGTTGTTCAACAGTCCAGATTGTACCCTGGAGAATGTCACAATGCTGTCCAAATTACTCTGGCTTGCTGTGCTCTTCACAGCCTTTGTGAAGCCAGAGGTGTGCCATTTCCCCCTGAATGGACATATGACAGCAAGGGGATGCTGAACTGGTACCCTCAGCCAGAAAATGCAGCTACCACTGCGGGAGCTGGTTGTACCCAGGCAGCAGAAGTAAGGGATGCTTTGTGTGCTCACATTATGGACTTGCATGGCCCAGTGGAAGAGGGGGAATACTACTTGTATGAAAGTGTTTTTTTTGAGGGGGGGGAAATTGGCTCCTTGGGCGGGCAGTGCATGGGAGAGGGGTAGTCTTGATGCCATGCAATAAAAGTCACAATGACATGAGGAAAATGAGGAAAAATGAAATTGAATGTGGTTCAGGGATTCATCATCACAGTGAAAGCCACGAGCCTGTGAGTTTTAATCACAGCTCTACCACTAACTGCTGTGAAGTGTTGAGCAAATCACTTAGTCTCTCTGTGACTCAGTTTCTCTCTCTGCTAAATAAGGCTATTAATACTTTCCTATCTGCAGAACAAGATTCTACGATTTAATTAGTGTTTAGACAGCATTTTAAATGGGTAAGGCAGTAAAAACTTCTTACTGCCTACTGCACATGGGTGCTAGGAGGATAAATTCATGACATTTGTGAGGTACTCTGATAGTATGGCAATAGGGGCCATATAACAAATGTGATTAGTGCATATTAGGAAATAAAAGCCTGCAAAGCTTTATTTTAAGAAACAGTTTAATTTTCAAGTTATGTAAGCACAAAAAAGCAGAAATAATTGAAAATAGGACTTTATAATTGCAAATTTGACCGATTCTTAACTATATCATCACTAGGTATGGAACTATAATTAAATGAAGTATTGTGTGGGGCTATAATTAAATGAAGTACTGCTAACTGGAACTCATGGTCTGGAGCCAAAATTGATTAAGAAATCTGAAAGGAAACAAGACAGGCTCTATAATGAAATCCTAAATCTTTGAATTAGAGCTGGTAAACTCCTGCAAAACTGGAAACAAGCAATTTTTACTCTACCATGACAGAAGGTTTATTACTTTGTTTTCTCATGCATGCATGGTACGATAAATCCTTTAAAAACATTAGCCTGTATCATTAGAGTCCAATGCCAAAAAAGCAGTCAGTTCTCTAATATTACACCAAGACAGTTGGTATATGCATTCAATTTTTGGCCACCACCACCCCGCCCCCCAATTACAAACTTGACCTTTGGCTCTCCTAGTTTGAGACTTGTTGTGTCAGGAAGAATTAAAGTGCAAGGTTCACTTTAAGAAATGCTGATTACAGCTAGTTGAAACAAATTTACAAAATACTTAAGAGATCTAGCAGTTTTATACAGTGCAGAAGGTCTCTAAAATCGGGTCACCAAATCTACAACAGCAGGATTAGAAACTATGAAAATCTTGGTATAATCTGTCATTTTGGAATTTCTAATGATATTGTAAAATGGTACTATAAAAATGAAATGATGCACCTCAATGTAACATGCAGCTCTTCACTGAAGAAATATTAATGTCATCAGTATGAAAAGCAAGATTGCCAGTGCTTGAGAATGAATCTCAAGCTCTCTGATTTCAGGCTTATTTTCATGTACTCAAGATTGATGCAGAAATTTAAAACTTCCTGATTTCTTTCCAGCTCTCTCCTGCCTTTTAGTTTGCTGGCAGCAATGTGGAATTTGCAATAATCCTGTTATCTGAATTGCTTCAGAGAGCAGGACTACTGTAATTGCACTCTGCTACCAGCACATAAAAGCAAAGCAGAGCATCAGAGGAGAGTAATACAAGAACACAGGCATGAAAAGAGAGAAAAAAAGAAAAGGGAGACAACATAGAATGGGCGCAGAAAAGGTAGCTGAGAAACAGTACAAAGCCTGAAAACTATGAACACCATGAGTAACAGTAAATAACAATACAATAGTCATGTAGCTCCTCCCTGAAGCACTCTCATGGGTACATTATGTTTTTTATTGCTGTAAGATATTACCTTTTTAAAACACATACACATACAACAAATGAGGAAGTCCAATTTAAAAAGAGAAAGAACGGATTTGGAAGGGAAGGTAATAAACAGAGGGCCAAGAGAGGTCATTCTAAAAATACATTAGTCTCTAAGATGCCACAAGGACTCCTTGTTGTTTCTATTAAAAGCACTGTAACAATTAAAATTTAGAAGCAGGAAGGGATGAAATGAGAAATATTTCCCAGGGGAACAAGTTTCACACCCAAGACTATTGCAGCAAAAGTGCAGTCACCTGTAGACTTCAAATATGATGGTGTGATCTTTAAATGGCAAATGGGGTGCGACTGCAGTTACATGTCAGTACAAGGTTCAAGTACCAGGCCTATAATGCAGTCAGGCCTAGTCCGTGAGAGGCAGACAAATGTAAAAAAAACCCACATAGCAGTATCATATGAACACTGTAGTTAACAGTGCTACTGAATTGGGAATAAGCAAAAATGATGGAGAAGCCCAAGTGACAGCCCTACAAAGAAGGAATTAAAATAATCAAGCCCAATGTTCGCAAGGGCATTTATTACTGTTGTTAGGTTATCATAAAGACAATGTGGGTGAAGTAATAACTTTTATTGGACCAACTTCTGTTGGTGAGAGGGACAAGCTTTCGTGCTTACACAGAGCTCTTCACCAGGACACTTTGGTTATCATGACATAAATATGTAACCTGCACAAATTCTGAAATTAAAGAAAGAAGCATTTCTGTACCATATCAAACACATGGCTTTCCACAGAAAAAGCACAATCAACAGTGATGCCAACATTCTAAACCTCAGTCACTTCCTCTCAAGGAATTCCCTCAACAAGTGAGGGCACAAAAGAACAAGTGTTTCTACAAAACAGCAAAACTGGTATTCCCAGTCTAAGGAGGAGAAGCATCCAGCTGGTAATATCAATCATTTTCTCAGAGCAGAAACTAAAGCTGCAGGGTGTCTAGGTCTAGAGGCATCCAGTTTTGTATGATTAGCAAAACAAGGATATTCTAAGCCCTTGTCCAGGGATCATCTCATCAACAACACGACTACCTGGAGTAAAACTATTTTTCAATATGGCCATTCTGTGGGCACTCTCCTCAACCCGCTAAAGAAACGTCTACACTACACACTCAGCCCAGGTCTGTGGTACTTCGGCTTGGGGACTCGGTGTTTCCAAGCCCATGTTTGAGCGTCCACATTGCATTGCAAACCTGGGTTTACAATTGCTGGACTGGGGGGTTTCACAGTTGTGCTAATGTGTCCATATTGCACTACACAGACCTTTGGGTCTGTGGCTTGACCTGTGTCCACACTGCAAAATGACAGGGCTTGGATGCGAGTCATAGCAGGAGTGGGGCTCTGATCCACCTCCCTAGCAGGGTCCTAGGAGCTGGAGCCTGAATGCTTGCTGGCACGAGTCAGACCGATTTGTGTGTGGATGGAAGAGGGGTTGGGGCTCAAACCTGAATCAAAGCCTATGCTTAGTGTACAGCATACACACCTTAAATAAACTCAAGGAATTATTCTTCCAGGAAATCCTGTGCTTTGACTAATCTGAACAATATCAGTGAGGACACCAATATCAGTGTTGACACAAAATCAGAGAACTCAGTCATGAAATTCCTAATATGATGTGGCCCACACACCAGCAGAACCATAAACCTTTATCTTGCATCATGGCCATAGGAGAAGATAAGAGATGGCCAGATGTTCAAATAACCTACTGCAGATACCGGTTTATCTCATGCATTTCTACAGTTACACTGCACCTCCCTTTCATTCACCATGAGGTAGGTGAAGCATTCAATATCTACCTGGAACCAGCCATGCCAAACTGGACGTCTGCATCATGAGCCAACCAGATTTCAGTGATCCACACCAATGTCTGGATAACATTCCACACAACGATCAAGAAGTAAAGTGAAGTTATTCAAAACAGACCTAACATTATCCATTCAAAAACTCATGCAGGAAGAGCCTATGCTACCTGTTTCACTCTAGCCACATGAACTCTTCACAATGTGAGTCAAAGTTATTTGCTAAAGAAACCTAAAACCAGGAAACTTTTGCCATTCTTGAGAATCACCTGCCAACTCCCTGACCCACATCATTTTCCCCACAAGGAAACCTTTCATCTACCCCAACACTAAAAACACAAAAGGCAGGAATTCTGACTCTCATTACGTCAGTGTCTGATAGAAGGGAAATAACGATGAAGAAAACTCATATTCCCAAACATTCCAAACAAAAGAAAAACCACAAAGAATAAAACAAAAGTGGGGGAAAACTCACTAATTCTTCACTTAAAACATCAAAAACCAAAGACGACTTTGCCACAGACTCACAATATAGAAATTAAAACAAAAAGTTATTCATAAACTCAATCACACATAAAGATGCTCCAGAAACATAACCATTTGGGGGGAAGAGGGAGAAAGGAACAAAAGATAATGGGAAATAAAATGCATTTGCTGATCTCAGCTCCCCACTCCCTGCCACAAATCAGGGTACTCTGAAGGAATAGCCTTTTTCTTTGCTCTCCTGAGTTAACTAAGGAGCTCCTGGGCATACAAGTAGAAACTAAAATACACGAGATGATATTTGGGAACAATCTCCTTACACTTAAAAAAAGAGGGGTCTGCAAGGGGGGGGAGAGAATATAATGGGTTTAGACTGAAAGCCTACGTTCCAAGGTGGCTGTAAACTCTGCTGGGGACGAAGCAGTGTAATATTTCATTAGAGAGCCACTGTCTGAGCACTAAATAGACTTAACATTAAAAAGCAGAAGTAATATAGATCACTCATTTTTTAGCGGTATTAATGCTCAGAGAGGAGACTGAAAAGGTTAAAACTCATGCTTTTGATACCAATTCCATGACTTTACTTAGCAAGTATCCTGATTTTTGCATCTTGAAAAAGAGCAATATTGAGTGAGCCTACAGCATACACCAATTTTGAAGAGTTTTATAGACTACTAATTCCCATCAACATTTCAAATTAGCTGTTCATAATGAGAAAGGTCAAATATATTATCTAATCAGTATCAGCTGAGCAGTTCTCTTGCGTCAGTTCATAAATGTTAACTTGAGAACTCAACAGAATTCTACGTTCAGCAAAAAAAAAAAGACATTGAATAGCATGAAGTATTTGCTTCATACATTATTGCTATGCTTTGTTTTCAGTTAAAGATATTAAACTGCAACCAAAATTCAAACATTTGAAAGTTATATTTAAATACTTCTGTTTTGTAGGAGGCTAGTAACATCTGAAAGTGGATAAATTAACTCTACATATTACCATTTCTTTTGAGTTCGGCCCCTTGCTGTCCACTTCTGGGGGCCGCCTGAGGTAAGTGCTGCCCAGTTGGAGTCTGCACCCTGAACCCTTTCCTGAAGCCCAACCCCCTGTCCCAGCCCTGAGCCCCCTCCTGCACCCAAACTCCCTCCCAGAGCCCGCACCCCCTCTTGCACCCCAACCCCCTGCCCTAGCCCTGAGCCCCCTCCCACATCCAAACTCCCTCCCAGAGCCTGCACCTCCTCTTGCACCCTATCCCCTTGGCCCCAGCCTGGAGCCCTCTCCTGCACCCCAAATCCCTCATCCCTGGCCCCAATACAGAGTCTGCACCCCCAGCTGGAGTCCTCACTCCCTCCCATATCCCAACCTCCTACCCCAGCCTGGTGAAAGTGAGTGAGGGTGGGGGAGAGTGAATGATGGGGGGAGGGTGGGAGAATGGAATGAGCGGGGGCCGGGGCCTTGGAGAAGGGGCGGGACAGGGACAGGGCCTCAGGGAATGAGCAGGGTAGGGGGTGGAGCAAACATATTTGGTTTTGTTCAATTAGAAAGTTGGCAACCCTATTTCTACTTAAGGGGAAGATTAGGTCTTCACCACCTCTGAAGTCTTACACTGGATAAAAACTGATGACGACAAACTCTGGCCCAGATTTTCAGCTAATGTAAATCAGCATATGTCTGCTGAAGTCAAAGTATGCAGAGTTACTCTATCTGAGAATCTGGCTTTCTGATTCCTAGGACCACATTATCAACACATGGATCATGGAAGCACAGGCACAAAAATGCAAGCGGTTACATGAGTAAACCAGCAACTAGACTCACATGCAGATAATTAAGAGCCTGACTTCCCTTTTGCCCACACAGCTGTCCGTGCAACCAAAGTACATAAGCAGCCATTTTAGGCGCCGACTTCCCCTCTGCCCTGCCTCTGGCCCTGCCCCACCCTCACCCCACCCCCACCTTTTCTCACCCCAACCCCACTCCCTTTCCCCCCCCATTCCACCCTCTTTCCCCAAGTCCCCGCCCCTGCCCTGCCTCTTCTCTGCCTCCTCCCCTGAGTGTGCCGCTTCCCTGCTCCTCCCCCTCTCTCCTGGAAAGTCCTAAGCGCGGCCAAACAGCTGTTAGGCAGTGGGGGGGCAGGAAGCACTGGGAAGGAGGGGGAGGAGCAGGGATGCAGCATGCTGGGGAGGGCAGAAGGAGGCAAGGAGGGGGAGCTTGGCTGCCGGTGGGTGCAGAGCACCTGCTGATTTTTCCCCATGGGTGCTCCAGCCCCGGAGCATCCATGGAGTCGGCACACAATATGGCAGTCATGCAATTATGCATGCATTTCTTCATATGTAAGAAGGCTTCTATCTTTGGAAAATTTGGTTCTCAAAATCTAGAGTTGGTCATAGAAAATGGCACTAAGGCCCTGTCTTTTACTGAACTCTTCAAATCTTGATTTAAATCAAGCTACAGAGAATCCACCATCTACTTTAGTTCAAACCAGCAAGTGAATTATGCCCCAGGCTGCAAATGAAAACAAAAAAAAAAACCCAGGGTCTCTGCCAATCTTATCTGGGCGGGGGAAATTCCTTCCTGACTCCAAATATTGAGATCAGTTAGACCCTGAACATTTTGAGACCCACCAGCCAGATGCCTGGGAAAGAATTCTCTGTAGTAACTAAGACCCTTCCCCATCTAATGTCCGATCTACCATTTAATGAAATCTTTAGATTTACTGCACTTGGACTCACTGTCAGCTTGGTCTTAAAAAATAATGTAAGAATTCCTCTAGTTAAGTAAAAGTACAAGTACATTATTTCTGATAACGCAAGCAACAAAACCAAGGAGAATTTTATAATGCAGACCAATGCTGATCACAAATCTGTATGTCTCCCAGGAAATTCTTTACTTTTATCTTTTCAATAAGCTTTACATATAACAAAATGCCAAATAAATCTGTCTGATAATGTTAGATTCCACAAAATTCCATATTATGTAAATTTACATAAAGTATCAATAGTAGCCACATAAAACAATTGTAAGATAAAATTTACCCCAAAGCTTTAGCAGCAAATGTTGTATAAAAAAAATTAAGATTAACAACATCTCTCTCTCTCTCCTTGATTTCTTCGTTGTACTTTCCCCGTTTTTATATCCTTGTATCAGTGTTCCCCGTAAGTAGGTTTCCAACAAACTAATTTTTTTGTAATGTTTAATCATTTTTTAGGTTTTCCATTTATTTTCTTTCACCTGTTCTCTCTGATTCTCTCTTCTGATTCTGTCTCACTTTTCATATTATTTTTCTCTTTCCTGTCTACATCTTCTATCAGTATGGTTTATTATACATTTTAGATATCTTTTTGTTCCTTCCTCTCATCTCTTCATTTGTTGAAATTCTACTAAAAATCCTCCTCTCCCTTTTCACATTTTCTCTCCTTACCACATCCACTTCTTAGGTAACCTCTGCTAAGTTTCAAAAGGTCTTCACTTGGCCCAAACATTCTCTCCTGTTCCCATAATAGGGCTGAGGTCATCCCAAAGAATCTCCTCTCCACTTGCCCCAAATTGGATCCGAAAAACACTGAAGAGTGTCTGCCAACTTCATGCAGTATTATGGTTGTCACACTACTACCTTAGTACTTCTCCGTCCTTCACAGCTGTTTAAGCTTTTCTGATCCATTTCTAGAAAGGAACAGAATATTACTACATCTCTTAGTAATGAAGATTTCTAAGAGCGTCATGCTGAGCCTTAACATTAACATATCTTTATGTCATCTCTGCTAGGTAAGTATCATCCCCATTTTACAAATGAGAAAACTGAGAGACAGAATGGTTAAGTTACCTTCCTAAAGTCAGACTGTAATAAAATCCAGGGATGAAATCCTGCCCCCACTGAAGTCAGTGAGAGTTTTGACACTGAGTTCAATGAGGCCAAGATGTCACCCAAGCTCTCCTGACTTTCTGTGCTGTGCATTGAACCACAAGTAAATCCTTCCTTCCAACTAAGAGGCAGGAATGTCTGGCAGCTGCAGCCTGTGCTGCACTGGGAATCACTACTATGTCTGATTCCTGCAGAATAAAATGTTGAGAGCAAAGAGCAGCTAACAAGTCATTCTTCTCCTGAGCCAAAACTCCTAGGTAATCTGTGGTTATAAAGAGTTATTAAGTATCAGAGGGGTAGCCGTGTTAGTCTGAATCTGTAAAAAGCAACAGAGGGTCCTGTGGCACCTTTAAGACTAACAGAAGTACTGGGAGCATAAGCTTTCGTGGGTGAATGCCCACTTCATCAGACGCAAGTAATGGAAATTTCCAGAGGCAGGTATAAATCAGTATGGAGATAACCAGGTTAGTTCAATCAGGGAGGGTGAGGTGCTCTGCTAGCAGTTGAGGTGTGAACACCAAGGAAGGAGAAACTGCTTCTGTAGTTGGATAGCCATTCACAGTCTTTGTTTAATCCTGATCTGATGGTGTCAAATTTGCAAATGAACTGGAGCTCAGCAGTTTCTCTTTGGAGTCTGGTCCTGAAGTTTTTTTGCTGTAAGATGGCTACCTTTACATCTGCTATTGTGTGGCTAGGGAGGTTGAAGTGTTCTCCTACAGGTTTTTGTATATTGCCATTCCTGATATCTGACTTGTGTCCATTTATCCTCTTGCGTAGTGACTGTCCAGTTTGGCCAATGTACATAGCAGAGGGGCATTGCTGGCACATGATGGCATATATAACATTGGTGGACGTTCACGTGAATGAGCTGGTGATGTTGTAGCTGATCTGGTTAGGTCCTGTGATGGTGTTGCTGGTTTAGATATGTGGGCAGAGTTGGCATCGAGGTTTGTTGCATGGGATGGTTCCTGAGTTAGAGTTGTTACGGTGCGGTGCGTGGTTGCTGGTGAGAATATGCTTAAGATTGGCGGGTTGTCTGTGGGCGAGGACTGGCCTGCCTCCCAAGGTCTGTGAAAATGAAGGATCATTGTCCAGGATGGATTGTAGATCACTGATGATGCGTTGGAGAGGTTTAAGCTGAGGACTGTAGGTGATGGCCAGTGGAGTTCTGTTGGTTTCTTTTTTGGGCCTGTCTTGTAGGAGGAGGCTTCTGGGTACACGTCTGACTCTGTAGATTTGTTTCTTTATTTTTACTACAAGAAGTCTTACAGATACTGTGAACAGCTCAGAACCAAGTATCTTATATGAAGGACATTTGTTTTTTATTTAGTTAACCAGCATGATGGGAACTTAAGTGAAGAGAAAAAGGAGACATCGCTATATAATACATTTGCTGATTGTTAAATGCATCCAATAGTCATTTTTGAAAAAAAAAGTGTATAGGTCACTTTGGAGTTTCAAATTCCACTATCAACCTTGTTTTTGAGGAATTTATAATTTTGTCATTTTAATTTGCTTGATGCTGAAATTTGCCATTCAGCGCCCCACTCCAAATAAATTTTATTTGCTCCCCCCCCCCGCCAAACATTTCATTTAAATTGGTTTGGCCAGTTCTTTGTAGGGTTGTCAACTTTCTATTTTCTGAAAACAGGGCACTACAGCAGGAGTGCCAGAACCTGCCCCACCTCTTCCCCCCGAGGCCCTGCCACCTACTTCACCTCTTCTCTTGAGGCCCTGCCCCTTCTCCACCTCTTCCCCCAGCCTCCACCCCCTGCTTGCTCCTCTCCCCCCCCCACTTCCTCATCACTCGATCCTCTCCACCTCCCTCCCCCATCTGGGCTCCCTCTGCTCTGGGGCTGGAATGGGAGCTGCAGCCCCTGACCTGGAGCCTGCCTGCCCATGAGAGACAGGTACGAGGTGGCCCTCTCTGAGCAGGGGCTGGCACAGGTTGATGATCCTGCGCCTACCCCCTCCCCCCACCTCCTGCATGCACACCTGTAGTAACTGGACTTTTGGTGTCCCTACACCTGACTGGACACTGTACAGGTCCCCTTTTGACTGGACTTTTTGGTCGAAAACCAGACACCTGGCAACCTCTGTTCTTTGTCTTATGCTTACACACACACACAAACACACACATACACACACCCCTACCCAGCAAACAAAATGAAATTTTAGAGGCACCTAAGGCACGTTTTGACAAAATGCAGTAACTGATTTTTTAAGATACACAGTAGCTCATACAGTATATCAGAGGGCAGGATCAAGCGCTTATTCATTAGTTTTGATTAGTGACACTGGGTATTTTGGAGAGAGAAATTAATTGGCAGAGTTATTTAAAGTTTCAAAAAAAGATAATGCATTTAAAGTAACTACTTTTCATGTATGGGTTCCTACATGATAATAACTTATATTGTACTGTGCAAAAACTAAAATAGCACACATTATCCTGACACCCTGTGTCAGCTCTAAAATTATATGCATTCTGTTAGGGCCTGACTTAGTATCACTGATGTCTAAGAGCAGAATTAGGTCCTTTATGCAGAATATTCTTATAAGGCAAAATTAATCAACTCAGAGTTAATGTCATTATTATAATATACTTATATCTTGCTGTGCCTAGAGTGAAGCACAGATGGTAGGTTACATGATGCATTGTTCTCATATCTCTTCAAATAACTAGATAAGCTATGAAGTAAGTGGCAGCTTGAACTCTGTGCTTAGGGAAAATGAAGTGTTCATTAAATTGTACCAACATGAATAAAGACTTAAAAACTGTAACTAATGAGGCAATTCTATTCTCTGACAAACATGTGAATGTCTGCACTATGCATAACTGGTCAAGCTAGTTACAGTGGTTTACTTTTGTCTGCTAGTTTGTAAATGATATTAGATTTTTGAACTTTGGGTACATTCATGTTCAGACTGCAATTACTTCACTGACCTTATCCAAAAAGAACAGTATTGCTTTTTGCTGGTTCTCTTCATCTGCATTTAGTTTGTGTCTCCCAATGGAAGCAATCAGCTGTGTCTCTTGTTCTAGAAGTGCACAGAGGGCTGCCTTTCTTTCTGCTCCAGTGAGAGTGTTGTTAATGCGCTCAATCTCCTCCTGCCTCCATACTATAGTAATTAAAAAAATATGGATTTTAAAACTTCTAAAAGTGTACCAGCTGGACATTTTTGCTTTCACATTCTGTTAATATGTATTTATTTTTCAATGTTTAATGCCAAACTTTCAGTTTCCTAACAAATGACTTGTACATATTAAAGTTAGTTATGCACATTTTTCATGCAAATTAAACAGCACAGAGATGGATCAAATTATGATACAGATATGCTATGTACATTCATCTCTCCAGAGCTGCCACCTTGTGCTCCACAATCTAAAATTTTATTAAGAAAAGATCCCTAGGCCTTACAGTTGTGAAGAAAATCTTCAAAACATGAATCAAGTGTAACTGAAAAAAACAAATTCTCCCTGAGTTTGCAGAGAGCCTGAAACAATAGTTCTGAAAAGTGTGAACAATTCCAGTTCATTTCAATGAGGTATTAAGGCAGACGTCCAATGACAGTTTAAAAACCAATATTAACTGTTTCATTGCTGATCAAAGCATATAAGAAATCAAAAAACGTATATTATGAACATCTGCCCAAGTTACTAGAAGTGATATCTCATTTTGGCACCATTAGTGTTGATGCTTAGAGTCCTACCATTCTGTCCAATTAAGAAGTCAAGCCCAAGGAACCTAGGGACATCAAATACCCACTGAGGTGGAGTCAAGCCCAGACAGTCCAGCAGAGTCCATGCATTTATTTGAATCCTTTTGAGAGGAAGCCAAGCCCAAGGAGTCCACCAATAATGGAGCTCAGCTGAGGACTCATGATCCTGTTTTGAACATTTGAACATATACAGAATATACTGTATAGTGGGAAGAGTTCCATTTGTGGGCAAACCTAGGTAAAATACCAATGTTTCCTCCTCCTTCCTCCCTCCCCCCAATAGTTTGATCCCTGAACATAGATATTGTGCATCAAAATCATGAGATAAAAGCAATGATAGCATGTAAATCATATCGCACAACTGAGAATCTGGCCTTCTGACTCCTAGAACCACATTATCAAAAAAACAAACAGTGGAAACTCAGGCAGCAAAACGTTAGAGCAACTGCAGCACTTGAATATACAAGCGAGGCAACTGTACTAACTTGTTTAAACTACTATTACATTCGAGAGAGAGAGAGAGAGAGAGAGAGAGAGAGAGAATGTAATAGTAGTTTAAACAAGTTAGTTTATATAGTTAAGTATATATATATATATATATAGAGAGAGAGAGAGAGAGAGGGATCATAGAAATATTGGGCTGGATGGGACCTTGAGAGGGCATATAGTCCAGGTCTTTGCACTGAGGCAGGACCAAGTAAGGTTAGATCAACCCTGACAGCTGTTTGTCCAACCTGTTCTTAAAAACCTCTAATGATGGGGATTCCTCCATCTCCCTTGGAGGCCTATTCCAGTGCTTATTTATCCTTATAATTATAAAGTGTTTCCCAATATCTAACCTAAATCTTCCCTGATGCAGATTAAGCCCATTACTTCTTATCCTACACCCAGTGGACATGGAAAACAATTGATCCTTGATCACTTTATAACAGCCTTTAACATATATGAAGACTGTTATCAGATTCCCCCTCAAGTCTTCTTCTCTCAAGATTAAAGATGCTCAGGGTTTATTTGTTTTTTAACCTCTTCTCATAGGTCAGGTTTTCTAAAAGTTTTATCATTTTTGTTGGTTTTCTATGAACTCTCTCCAATTTGTCCACATTATTCCTAGTGTGGCACCCAGAACTGGACACAACGCTCCAGCCTCACGAGTGCCAAGTAGAGTGGGACAATTACCTCTTCTGTCTTTCACACAACACAGCTGTTAATATACCCCAGAATATTAGCCTTTTTAGGCAACTACATCACATTGTTAATTCACATTCCATTTGTAATCCACTGTAACTCCCAGATCCTTTTCAGCAGTACTATCACCTACCCAATTATTCCCAATTTTGCAGTTGTGCATTTGAGTTTTCTTTCCTAAGTGAAGTACTTTGCACCTGTATTTACTGAATTTCATCTTGTTGATTTCAGACCACTTCTCTAATTTTTCAAGGTTGAGTTAAATTCTATCCCTGTTCTCCAAAGTACCTGCAACCCCTCCCAGCTGGGTGTCATGGGCAAATTTTGTAAGTGTTCACTCCACTACAGTGTGTAAGCAATTACTGAAAATACTAAATAGTATTGGACCTAGTTCAGACTCCTGCAAGACCCCACTAGACACTTGTATGCAGTTTGACAGTGAACCATTGATAAAAACTCTTTGATTAGTCTTTCAACCAGCTATGCACTCATCTTATAGTAATTTCATCTAGACCATATTTCCCTAGTTTGCTTATGAGAATGTCATGTGTGTCTGTGCCAAAAGCCTTACTAAAATCAAGATATATCATGTTTACAGTTTCCCTGCATCCACTAGGCCAGTAACCCTGTGAAATAAGGAAATTAGGTTGCTTTGGCATGATTTGTTCTTGACAAATGCAGGCTGGCTATTGCTTATAATCCTATTATCCTCTAGGTCCTTACAAATTGATTGTTTAATAATTTGTTCCAGTATCTTTCCCGATATTGAAGTTAGGCAGGCTGGTGTACATTCCCTGGATCCTTTTTGTTCCCCTTTTTAAACACAGATACTAAGTTTGCCCTTCTCCTCTTCTCTGGGACCTCAACCATGAGTTCTCAAAGATAATTGCTAATTGGTTCCAAGACTGCTTCAGATAGTTCCTTAAAGTAGCTTAGGATGAATTTCATCAGGCCCTAAATATTCTTTAACCTGTTCTTTCCCTATTCTGGCTTGCGTTCTTCTCCGTTGTTGTCAATATTAATTGTGTTAAATATGTGGTCATAGTTAACCTTTTTAGTGAAGGCTGAAGCAAAATAGGCATTAATAACCTCAAACTTCTTGATGTTATCCATTATTAGCTCTCCTTTCCTGCTAAGTAGTGGGCCTGCACTTTCCTTTGCCTTTTTGTTGCTCCTAATATATTTATAGAACCTCTTCTTATTGCCTTGTATGTCCCATGCTAGGTGTAATATGCACATGCACATCTATCTTGGCTTGTTTTGTACTGCCCATTACCACAGTGTATAAATGCTGATATATACACACACACACACACACACATACACACACTTATAAACTTCTTTCTGTTCTTAACAATATCAAAATGTTTTAAAATGAGATAGTGACTTTTCTTTATGTATTATATAATCAATCTGGAATTTTCTTTGTAAGATTTTTTGTTGTTGTTGCAAAGTTAAGAATTCTTTGCATACATGAAACCTATTCCAAAACAGTTACACAACAAAGCATACATGTCAAGAAAACAGTATATAATGCATACTTGGGGTGGGGGGAGAAAATCTAACATAATACCCTATCCCAGGAAAAAGCTGCACAAAGAAAAGGTTTATTCACTTCTTATCTCCAGTACCTTATGCTTTTTCCATTTTAGAATATTTCAGTTCATTTCCTTAAGGCTCCTTTCGCTATGGTTTTAATCCTAGGCTGCCTGACAAGTTCACAGTATCCCAAGATACTTCTAAGAGCAGCCATTTTAGTCAATAATAGCATTGCATAGCCCAAAGCTTCATATACCACAAGGAGGCAGCAATTTAAAAGACAAAACTAATAAATATAGTAAGCAAGGTTGTGTTTAAGAGACTAAAAGGTGTTTAGATACAGTTACTGGAATTGTCTAGATTCACCTATTGATTCACTGGGAATAGTCAACTATCTTAAAAATGCACCTTGTAGTGTAACTGCTTTACAGATATTGAGGAATCTCCAGTCTTTAACTATTCCCATGTGCTCATTTTACATTTTAATAATAAAATCACCTTACTAAAATATTATATATATTATATAAAATAGAGCTTGTTTACTATTCAGGCTAAAAAAAACCCCCCAAACTGACAACAATTCTAGCCAGTTCTGGCTGACCCTGTAACAAACTACCCTTGTTGTGATCACTAGCAATGCCCTTCACAGATCTTTAGAGGACAGTAATCTCATTCTATTACTGTCACAGTGATTTAGCTTGTATAGTCTGTTGACACTGTAAGAATGTGAAAGTACTTCTAGCTGCAGGTAGAAAAAAAAGTGGTTCCTAGAATCAATAAGCTCTGTTATAATGAGGCAAATGACTACAGGTCACTGTATAGAGAAGCAACTAGTCAACAAACTAACAACAAAAGCAAACGGTCAATAATTTATATAATGACTGATTTCTTTCCAACATATGACGTTAAAGATATTTCAAGTAATGAAATTTTCTTTTACATTGTTTGTACTGGCACAAACTTCTTGTGTTACCTAGATATTACATTCCTCAACTTGCACAGCTAAGGATTTTATTTGTGAAGCAGATGGTATTTTAACTAAACAAAAGAAACACTTATATAACCACAAGTTTCAAATCTAAAAATAGAAAGATTCATTCAGGATTTCAACTCTGATCTTTGTTGGTTCTATCTCAAATAAGCCTCTTAAAAGAAAACCAAGTGGACTGGGTCACATTGCTAATTATGAAACAGGTTTTAAAATAAATGCTATGGGGCTCCAGATTCCAAACATAAGCACTAACAATAAATGGCCAAGCTTTTCAAAATGACTTGCGATTTTTGAGTCCTCAATTTTTGGGTACCTAACCTGTCATACATCTTTCAGAAGCCTGGTTTAAGACAGTGCTGCACACTTACACTCTGAAAATCAGGCCACTTGAAGGTCTTTCATATTGGCTGCCCCAAAACACCCACAATCACTACTCATTTTTGAAAATTGTGGCCAATAACATCAATACTACTTGGCACTTGAACTGCAGTTTATCCTTTCAGACTCTTGAATTGTGGCAGAATCAGTGGAACAGATGCGAGTAGAACTCAAGAGTTTTTAGCTCCCTATTTTGAGTTCAGTTCACTAGACAAGGCTGTCCCCATCATCACTTGAGCCACAGAAGTAATGTTATCAGAGGCTACCAACGGACCACAAGAGTCTTATTCAATGTGAGACATTTTAGAGGAATTCCGGTAGTTTCATTATATGACAACATTTGCACAAGGCCAGTTTTTAGATATTGTTTTTCTTCAGAAAGGTATGCACTGATATTCTCCATGTAATATCTGTATGTTCAGGTCATTCTCCTATTGCTGTTATAGCAGGTATCTCTCTGCAGCACCTACTTCATGTTATTGCAAGGGAAAATTATAAAGGTCTTGTCTACACTAGAAGATATGATTCATTTCAGTGGGGGATAAGACTCAGAAGACTTACGTGCAGGATACTAAGAACAAGTTCAGTAAATCGTCAGAGGGAAATAAAAGAGGAGAGGGGAAGAAAAATAAGATTAAAAGGACATCAGAGGATGAGAGGGGATTAAGGACATGTGTATTTGTCTTTTGAGTTTTGGCTAAAATATCACATACTGGCAGTTAATTCTGAACTATGGACATTAAATCTGCATTTTGTATGGATTTATTTTCAGCTATTTAAGTGCATCACAGTTATGTTAACCTTATTGCATTACAAACAAACAAACAAACATTCCAGTTCCTCCAACTGGAGTAGGGTGACCAGACGTCCTGATAAAATCGGGACTGTCACGATATTTAGGAGTTTGTCCCGCATCCCGACCGATGTTTGGTCGGGATGCAATTTGTCCCAATATTTTGCACTCCTGTTTTTTTTTTTTTTTGCTCCGCCGGCGGGCCTCCATTTTCTTTTTTTACTTCCACCGCTCCCCCTCCCCTCCAAGTGTCCCGATATTTTCTTCATCCCATCTAGTCACCCTAAACTGGAGTTAGCAAAACAAATGGATGAAGACAACAGTAAATCTATCAGACAACACAATTATCAGCTGATTACTTCCTAATATGAAACAGAAAATATTTGGCTGCTAGATAGTAATTTACTTTTTAAAGTACTTCATTTTTAAAGTACTTCCATTGCAAACTGAAAAAAGTAAAGGAAACATTTCCACTGACATCGGGGCTCTGTCAAAGTTTGTTTTTAACAAAACCTACATTTGAGGCCTGAGACAATTTGAGAATGCCTCTAAGAAAAACTTACATTCTAAAGCATGGTAAAGTAGTTCAAAGTCTTCCTTTGTTTTAGGATTCAATCTTCGCTCATGCTCCCTTCTCAATCTTTCTTCCTTCTCTCTTTTTTTCCTTAACTCTTCTTGTGCCTCCCATTCTAACCGCAACCTTTTTTCTTCTCTTAATTTCTGTACAACATTTATGGCATGCCATCGTCGGAAATATTTCTGTAATACTATTATCTAAATAGAGTATAAAACAGATTAATAATTATCCATTTAAAGTACAATGCGAGAAATTTTGTTTTAAGTAGAAGAGAAATTTGTTAGAAATTGCTGAAACCACTGCCTACTATATTGATCAATACTGTCTCATTGTTTCCTTGTACTCCCCCATGTGTCTGTATCGCTCTGTTTTCTTATACATAGATTGTAAGCTCTAAGGCAGGGACTTTTTGTTCTGTGTTTGTGCAGTGCATAGCACAATGGGGTCCTGATCCACGACTGTGGCTCCTAGGTGCTACAGTAATACAAATAATAATAGATAAAAATGTGCAATAGCATGTGCAATGGGTACAACTTAGGTAAATATACTTGAGAAATTGGCCTTTTACACTTTGAGAGAAAGTGGAAATTTAATGGAAAATCAACTATATTTTGTTTGTGAACTAGTAGTTAAAGTGAGACTACCCAGGTTATGTTCAGGGTATTAAAGTAAGAGAGCAGTCCTGGTTGTTGATACATAACCTTTTAAAATTCTCTTTGCATTTGTTAATTTATTTCCTTAATATATGCAAAAGAATCTCACAATGCAGACACCACCATCAGTTTGGGTAAACAGATTTGCCATGATAGATGGGGACAGAAAGTAGAGGATAGAGTTTGCTGCTGAAGATCTCCAAAAGTAAAGAAGTTCTTGGTGCAAATATCAGTCTAAGGCAGGGATCGGCAATCTTTGGCACGCGGCCCGTCAGGGAAATCCGCAGGCGGGCCGGGACGGTTTGTTTGCCTGCAGTGGCCACAGGTTCGGCCGATCGCAGCTCCCACTGGCCGCGGTTCGCCGTTCCAGGCCAATGGGGGCTGCGGGAAGCGGCGGCCAGCACATCCCTCAGCCCATGCTGCTTCCC
>NC_048298.1:40740830-40801427 GCF_013100865.1 Trachemys scripta elegans | reverse complement strand
GCCAGTGGGAGCTGCGATCGGCCGAACCTGTGGCCACTGCAGGTAAACAAACCGTCCCGGCCCGCCAGCAGATTTCCCTGATGGGCCGCGTGCCAAAGATTGCCGATCCCTGGTCTAAGGAGACCCTTTAGTAGATCCGAGGAGACAAAAACCGGCAAATTGAAGCTGGCACCTGTGCACCTAAGGAAACATGCAGTCAGCCTGGGGAAGGGATTAGGGACATGGAGTTTGGCTCTAAATGTGATAGCTAGCTTGCGGATAGACGACAAGAACTTGCAGCACAAGGGGACCTGCAACTGGACTGAGAAGAACATGAATCCTAAGGAGACACTCAGCAGATTCCACTACATCATGTAATCCTACAGGACTGCTCACCCAGTTCAGCTTCCCCACAATGAATGAACTAAATTTATGGTAGAGTAGATAAATTGTAAGAGTTTTTCAGATACAATGCTGATCTTTTTGTTTGTTTTTAAAGGGTTGATTGTATGGCGTTTATCAGAAAACAGAAACAAAGACTAGAATTTTTTCTCTCTAGTAAATGCACTTGGATGAGAGGATATAGATATGCAGAATTCAAATATTTATTAACAAGATGATAAGTAAGTACATCCAGTAGAGATACATGTTCTAGAGAAGTTCAGATAACCAGCTTTCCACAGAATCTCAATTATATTAACAAAGAGCAAGATACAGCACTGTATATGCCAGCTTGCAAGTTTTAACAATATAATAAATTATGGGGCCAAAAATTCAGACCTAGCGTAAACAGACATAACACCATTGATTAAATGGAGTTACATGTGCTTTCACAAACACCAAAACTGGCTTGTAATATTATGGAAGAAATCTTCAAAAATGCCTACCTTCCAAGGGAAAACTGGAAAATGCAACTAAAATTAGCTGCATAATTCCATTTGCACATCCTTTAATAATTTCTGTAAGGGCTGTTAAAGACCATACTAAAACAAACTGCAGGTCTAAGGGGGCAGTCATGTATTCAGGGCCCAGTTCCGAAGATGCTCACCACTCTCATTGATCAAAATCACAATACTGCCTAGCTCATATATAACACTTTTCATCATTACAAAAAAAATCAGTGGGGAAATGGAGGCCCAGAACAAGGAAATAGCTCAGTAGCAGAGCCAGGAACTGAACCCAGATTTCCAAAGTTCCACTCCAGTGCTCCATCTTATTAGACCATGATGCCTCCATGGATCAACTTGTGGAGTCATGTATACTTATGCATACAATTTGCCTAACTAAAGAAACTTTATGAGAAAGCTATGAGGAAATGAAAACATGTTTAGACAAACTTCTATACATAGCAGTTGGGATGTCACTCATTCTCAGAGAGAAACCACAAAGTCTGCAGATCAAATTTCTCAAGATGTGCAGTAACTAATGATGATCTCAGTGTTGTTAAAATACAATGCTGATAACAGTGTAAATTAGCGGATACATGCTTTCTCCCTACCCCACTGGCAATCATAAGAATAAAGTTTTAAGATTAACAGGCATTTTTGCCATTCATCTTTAAACACATTCTTTGAACACTTATCCCGTCATATCTATAATGTGTTGCTTTACAGATAAATGGATAAGAACTTACTGCATCAAGTCTTTGTTTATGATATTCTTCTGCTGTAAGATATGTTCTTGGTTCTATTAGCTTGTCAGTCATGTTTGACACATAGAGGCCAATTTTAGTCATCTGTGTGGAGGTGGTATTTCTAGTCTGTTGGCGCTTATTTTTCTCCACAACGGTCTGGAACAAAAATATAGTTTATGTTAAAATATGACATCATAACAACCTATACTGAGGATTTTTGTATTTTTTTTCAATTAAAATGAAAGTCGGCTACTTAAAATCATGCAAGTTAATCTTAACAACTATTTGTTTTTAAGTTAAACTGCTTATTTTGATATTTATTTCCAATTTATGCTCAATTATTTCTCCAGTCAGCTTAATTTCTGACAACAATGTCAATATTCTATTCTGCTTAGCAGAAAAGGTTCTAAATGAGACTGTTAAAAGATTACCTGTGTCTCCCTGCAAAATACTTTAATTCCTTTGTCACGTCGTTTTTTGGGTACTGTTTGTGATCCTGCATTATGAAATTCCACACCTGTTACCCTATGCTTAAATCCTCCCAGAAATGGTTTACGATAGGTAGGTCTTTCAATCTCTACTGCTACATCTTGGAATGTGTCAGAATCTGTTCGGATATAACAATCATTAGATACAATTGTATACTATTCTGTAAGTAATCTGATTACAATTTGACACAAATATTAATATTAATGCATATTTGAAAAACACTGTTGACCTGTTTGCACTCTCACAGTTATGACATCAGGCATGTTGTAGTCCTGCTGCAATTTAATTGCTTTGATTGGGTACTGTTCTGGATCAAGAGAGAACATCTCAATCTGGATAGTGCCATGAGGCCTAACTCCAATATCCATTAGAGTCTCATTATCCTCAATTAGCCTCCCTAAAAGAAAAAAGAAAAAAATTAACAATATAAGGTGTTCTTCTCTAAAAAATGAGGATACAGTTAAGAATTTTCCTCAGGAAGAAATAAAAACTACAGATGATTTTAGTGAAACATATAAAAGAATAATCATGGTGTTTTGAGCCAGTTTGCCGCTGACTTTAGGGAAAATTTGTGGTACTTCTGCCCCAAAAGATGTCAGATGTAGCATTGTCACCATCACACAGAGAAAAAAATCATTCATATTCACTTTATAGAAAAAAAGGCACAGCAATTTATGTATTTCCTTATCTTATTTGTTAACATTAAGTACATCTAAAATTCTAGCTTTTACACTTAGTTACTCTTTGCCCTCCTTGAGGATTTAATGTATTAGTAAAAACTCTGCTGAATGGCTTTTAATACATTTTAGTTTTAATATGAAAACTAAAAATAAAATTTCTGGGTTACACAGAGCACCTCTATTCTAAAACATACTCAGAATGCCCTCACTCCAGTCCCCAGATAATTAAAATTTGGTGGCTAGATTCACCAGTTGGAAAGGTAAAAGCAGACAGAATTCCATGGGACTTAAGCACTTTGGAATATTTTACTCATAAGCAATAAATTTTCAAGTTTCTTGAGACTTTGGCTGCCCAACTTAAGACACTTTACCGGCTATGTGCTCAGCACTTTCTGAAAGGTGTCTCCAGTTGGGCAGCCAACAACTGGGACACACAAACTAACTAGTCACTTTTGAAAATCTTGGACATAGTATTTTCTATTTAATATTTCTATTTACAAACTTGCTAATGTGTGTGCAGAATTGCTGTGTGTGCACAATAAACAAACTGGCCAGAAAGCTGAAATACACTGGATATTCTGCTGCAGACCTCTGGTTTAAACACTAACTCAGATTAAAATTAATGGCAGATTGTATCAATGTATTTGAAATGGTTCATATTTCTTTAATGGAAAGATGTTACTAAAATACATGAAGTTGAGCCCTGGGTCTGTTAGAGAGTCTCCATTGGTTTTGACAAGGTGTTTTAATGCCACTGTAACAGGTTTGAAAAGCTTAGCCTGCCAATTCCATTGTTGCCCAGCATGGAGCCTCTCTGTGCCACTTTTTGGTCATCTCTGCTCCTGCAGATCCTCCACGAAAAAAGAAAAGAAAAGAAAAGAAAACTGACTCAAGCAGCAAGTTTTGAGAAACAGATGCCAGGAAAACCATCTACTCTGTGTCATTGCCACAAAGGAAAAAATTAAGAATAGTAATTTTCCAGAGCAGCCTCTACCACTTGGATCTTACTCATTTTCTAGTTCTCGTAACCACAAAACACCAACTGTTTCCTTTCCAGTCCTACCTAGCGCTCTGCTACTAAATCAGACATGCTCTAAGATTTCACTTACTCTAAGTTTTCTGAAGTAGAAAAAGTCTGGAACTTTCCAAGTTTGTTCTCAACCCTGAGGTAATATTTTTGTGAAATGTTTAAGGAAAATAACTAGGGTATAATAATAAAAACATGTTTTCACCATTAGAAAAATATTAAGATTTTGTTTGGTTCACCAACAAAAAATGTTTGAAGTGTGGTTCTCCTGTGAGGAGCTGATGTAAAAATGCAACTTCTTATTCAACTGACCTGTTCCCAGTGTATTCAGAGATATATCTACTGACTGAAATAAATGTTTACTGCTTTTTGTCATGCAGAGACAAAACACTTGAGTGAGTGTGAGCTGAATCCTATTCCTTCAGGGGTAAAATCATTCTTGGGGTAATTCTACTGATTTCAATGATCTGACACCAGGTCTGTTAAATTACTATATGCCAGAAATATATTTCTACTAAGAGTACAAAATAAGGTCCTGATCCTACAATTGAAGCCACATGATCAGACTCCTTTACTCACGTGGAGCCCCACAGAAGTCTGCCTTTGATGATCCAATTGCAGGATCGGGGCCTAACTATTTATTATTTTTAACAGGGCTGAAGAACAAAGGAAGTTTTTAATATATCCGTAATACGTACCTTGAAACCCGACCTGTAAGACATCTTTTGGTACTTTTAGCTGTGATGCAAAGCATTGCTTGAGCTTCCCTACAGTTTGGTCAATGTTAAAAGCCATTGTGATCCTCTGGATATCAGGAACCAACATGATTTTAACTGAGGAAAATAAACAGAGATGCCAATTCCTGCTACATTAATTAGAAGGATTATAAATATCCTTTTATTTAGATTGAAAAACTGCATCTCAGCTCTTGCAATATGCATAAGGCACTTTTCTCTCCTCCATTCACATATGCTTCATGTGCATAACAGTATAAATTTTATATCTATATATTAGAAATACATTTATATTATAAATGTTATATTTAAAATGATTTACACCAAAATTACAAAAAACAAATCAGAATGTAAATCATAACAATGGCAGCACTACTGTGTGACCTCGCATGCCAGTATGACAGAACTGCTCAGTTTATTTTGTGGTTCTCAATGAAGAGAACAGGTACTACACTTGATCTTAGCTCATAGAGAAACAGGGATCAATATATAGAACACTTTTCATTTATTCTACACTTCGCTACCAGGTTAGGAGTAAAGTATTACTTTAATCGGTTTATTTGGTGTTCCAGCAGGTGGATATGGTGGAACACAATTTTTATTAATATAATATGGTTTAAAGTTGATTTTTACACCAAAAATACCAAATATTGGCTGGAGTCCATGTTGCCTCAATAAGGTGATGAGAAAAAGCCAAGAAACTGTTGGCAAGTTGTGAATAAATATGGTAATACAGCTTTTGTAAAAAGATGGCAGTAACAACCAATTTTTACGTGCGGCAAACTTTATACCTGTTGCTGTAGCATTTGTCATCACTTCTGGCAATGACCTCTCAGATTCCAAAGCCTCCAGTTGCATTGTACCTAAGTTGTATATTTCAGCTGCTAACAACTTAGCAAATGTTTCTGTAGTAATTTGAGAAATTTCTTCAGTTATTTCAGTTAATGGAGCAGTTGGCTCAGATACACCTTGTTCACCTTTTTCAAGCAATTCTTCTTGATTACCCACTGCAAGATCATTTTCCTGTTCAAGAGCTGGTTCCTGTCCTTCTATGCTTTTCTGCTCTTGTTCTTCAAGAGCCGGTTCCTGCCCATGAGGCTCTGGAGCGGGTTCCTGCTCCGGTTCCTGCCCGTGAGCCTCTGGAGCTGGCTCCTGCTCCGGTTCCTGCCCATGAGCCTCTGGAGCTGGCTCCTGCTCCGGTTCCTGCCCGCGAGCCTCTGGAGCTGGCTCCTGCTCCAGTTCCTGCCCATGAGGCTCTGGAGCGGGTTCCTGCTCCGGTTCCTGCCCATGAGGCTCTGGAGCGGGTTCCTGCTCCGGTTCCTGCCCGCGAGCCTCTGGAGCTGGCTCCTGCTCCGGTTCCTGCCCATGAGGCTCTGGAGCGGGTTCCTGCTCTGGTTCCTGCCCGCGAGCCTCTGGAGCTGGCTCCTGCTCCGGTTCCTGCCCGCGAGCCTCTGGAGCTGGCTCCTGCTCCGGTTCCTGCCCATGAGGCTCTGGAGCGGGTTCCTGCTCCGGTTCCTGCCCGCGAGCCTCTGGAGCTGGCTCCTGCTCCGGTTCCTGCCCACGAGCCTCTGGAGCTGGCTCCTGCTCCGGTTCCTGCCCATGAGGCTCTGGAGCGGGTTCCTGCTCCGGTTCCTGCCCATGAGGCTCTGGAGCGGGTTCCTGCTCTGGTTCCTGCCCGCGAGCCTCTGGAGCTGGCTCCTGCTCCGGTTCCTGCCCGCGAGCCTCTGGAGCTGGCTCCTGCTCCTTCTGTAGTCCATCCTCATTTGATTGTGATGCATCTGTCCTTGCTTTCAGAAGGACCGACGCCTCTGCAGTGCTATTGTGATCAGTCTCTATATCGTCTTCTGCTTGTGGCTTTGTGTGGGTGTGTTCTATCATTTGCTTTTCAGTGTCTGATGCTTCAGTTTTATCTACTTCACTGTCCCTATCCACCACCTCCTCTGGATCAGCCATTTTCCTGAAATGTAAGATTACCTATTTTTAAGCTTGCTGCATGAATAAGCATAATAATTCACAAACTTTTTTTATTTATTTTAGAATTGCATAGTGCCTATCCCCAAGCATATGGATACTTTAAATCACCAAACACACTTAACCATGTCTATCACTATACTGCCCATTTAATGGTGGCTTGGATCTTTGGATCATAAAGAAAAGCATTACCAAACCTTGCAACAGTGGGCTCAAGACCTTCCCAATCGTTTTCACTAACCGTAGGTAAGGCTACGAGTCTGTCACGGATTCCATGACTTTCTGTGACCTCCGTGACTTCTGCAGTGGCTGGTGCTGGCTCAGAGGTTGCCTGAGCCAGGCAGCCCCTGGGCCAGCAGCAGCAGTTTGGGTGTGTGGGAAGGGGTTAGGGGCAGAGGGTGCGGGGGGCGCTTACCTCAGGGTGGCCCTGCAGCTCATAGGTGGTGGAGGTGGCGGAGGGGGAAGGCTCTGCGCTGCGTGCTGTCTGCAGGCCCTGCCCCTGCAGCTCCTATTGGCTGAGGTTCCCGGCCAATGGGAGCTGCGGCAGCTGGCGTTTGTGCCCCTCCGCCGTCTAGGAGCTGCAGGGACGCAGAGCCGGCTAGGGAGCCCCTGCCAGCCCTGCCAACCCTCCCCTCCCAACACCAGCACGGGTCCCGGGCCATGTGCCGTGGCCCAGCTCCCCCTTCCCCAGCACTAGCAGGGGTCCTTGGCCATGCGCCACAGCCTGGCCCTCCCCCGCTGCAGGGTCCCGGGCCACCTCCCCCAGCACCCACAGACCTCCCCCCCCCCAGCACCTCCCATCCAAGTTTTAGTCACAGGTATTTTTAATAAAATTCATGGACAGGTCACTGCCTAAACATAAGAGCCAGAGCGGGGCCATGATGCTGCTTCCGGGAGTCGTGTGGACCGGCCCCTGATCCTGATCCTGCTCCCCGGCTGGAGTGCCGGAGCGGGGCAAGCCCCAGACCCCACTCCCCAGCGGGAGTTCAAGGGCCGTCTTAAAACGGCTGGCGGGCTGGATTCAGTCCGCAGGCCGTAGTTTGCCCACCCTTGATCTAGACCATTCCTGACAGGTATTTGTCTAACCTGCTATTAAAAATCTCCAAAGAGGGAGATTCCACAGCCTCCCTAGGCAATTTATTTCAGTGCTTAACCACCCTGACAGTTAGAAAGTTTTTCCTAATGTCCAACCTAAACTTCCCTTGCTGCAATTTAAGCCCATTGCTTCTTGTCCTATCCTCAGAGATTAAGAACAATTCTTCTCCCTACTCCCTGTAACAACCTTTAATGTACTTGAAAACTGTTATCATATCTCCTCTCAGTCTTCTCTTTTCCAGACTAAACAAACCCCGTTTTTTCAATCTTCCCTTGCGGGTCATGTTTTCAAGACTTTTAATCATTTTTGTTGCTCTTTCTCCAATTTGTCCACATCTTTCCTGAAATGTGGCACCCAAAACTGGACACAACACTCCAGTTGAGGCCTAATCAACACGGAGTAGAGTGTAGCCTAGCCATTAGTTGGTAAAATCCCCCCCGGGTACAATTAAGACCTCACAGAGCAAATTTCACTAGAGATGGTAGCTGCTTATAATTTCCTTCTCTGATACTCAACCCACGATGTGGGTCAAGTGAACCTGAATCCAGTCTATTTTCATAGCAAAATATGTAGAAAACACCTTATGGTAAGAGAGACAATGTAACTAATGCAAGCTGGAGTCACCCTTTTGAAGAGTGTTCAGTCAGTAAGACCTTGCTAATGGGCCTAAGGCAAAGGAACATCTCTTTTGCATCTGTTATGTGCACAGCTCAGGAACATTCTCTGTGCTACAGCGGAAGGAGCTCAGAGTGACTTTCCCACCAGCTGTGCTCTCGCCTCGCTATCAGCCTCAGTGGATCTGTAGGGGTGTGCCGGGCTCCTGATGACAGTGACATGCTACCTTGATGCTTGATGGGCAGTCACTGTACCAAGCTCATGTACAGGATGCCAATGCACCATCGTATTGCCTCTGCACCTCTCCCTTGCCATCATGCAGTTGAGATTGCTCTACCAAGCCCCGAACATGGTTTTATTCAGGCATTGGGACTGCGGGTTGTGACCCCAGTACACTGTCCTGAGCCAGCAGCTGATGAAGTACTGCCCCAGAATGCACCGCAGCCCCCGAAGCCCACAGAGCCCATTCTACTAATACAGGTACAGCCATTAGACTCTAACTCCCTGCATGCACTGCGCCGCTCCGCCTCCTTAGCCCCTACCGCGGGAGCGCCGCATGGCATGCTGGGAGCTGTAGGCGCCGGCCTCCCCTTTTTGTACGCGTAGCGCTTCCCGCAGCGGCTCCGCTCCTCTATGCCGGCGCCGCATGATTCCCTCACTCGGGACTGGGTCATACCCCGAGTCGAGGCCCCTTTACCTCAGCCCCAAAGCTTCAGGGCCGCTTCCCGGACAAACCACCTCTCTCCCCCAGCCGTCTCGAGCGCCGGTCGGTTGTCGTTGTATCCATGGCAACCTCGAACTCCACACGTTCTCGCGAGATCTAGGGTGGAGGGGAAGGAAATGAGAGTTGGGGGGCCGCGCAGGCTGAGGCTAAGTGAGAGCGGGTGGAGCGCGGAGCCGAGCCGAACCGGCTCCCCGGGCTGGATCCGGTTTGACACCAGCTCGCGCTACTCTGGGGGCTGCTGCGTCTGACACGAAGGCCTCTAGCTGGTATGATCGCTCCAGTCCAGACTCTGCATCAGCATCTCTTGACTAACACAAAGGGGAGAACACGGGCCTGCAAAAGGCTGGGCCTCGCTCTGGAGCCCAGCGAGCCTCTCGCTAATTACAGTGCTGGTTACCTGCACTGAACCGTGAGCCAGGTGGGTGCTCTGTGAGCAGCCTTCGTGATTAGTTACGCAGTTTAGATTCAAGTGGCGGGCCTGCCTTTGAAGAACATGTAGAGATGCAAGTGCGCACCTCGTTTGCCTGAGCTGTAATCATCCCTGCGTGCAAAACCCATAATTGTGCACGCACATTTTTGAAAATGCGACCTTTCATCAGATGTCACTTCATCGTTATACACAGAACCTGCTCTGACGCTTATCAAACACATAAATGCATTATCTGAATAAGCCCACAAATAGTGTATGTAACCTAAATGACACATATTACATTAAATTAAAAATATTAATATGTGCACACAGTGTTCAGCTGCCACAAGGTAGTGGCAGTTGACGTGTTGGCAGTGCTGCAGCTTAAACATTTTACAGCTAATGCAGAACTGACCCTTAATGAGCTTCCACTTGTTACTAACAATATCCTGAGTAAGTATTCTGGTTATTTTGACTAGTGTGCAAATTACAGTGCAAAGACAGACTTGTTGACATTATGTGAATATTTTGATCTATTAATTTAAAGTCTTTTAAATTAACACTTTTTAAAGGAATGGCGATACCCCTCATTCATCACAAACCTTCACCACCAACCCAACTACCATTTGACTTTCTGCTGTGTCTTACTACTACTACTTACCTTAGCACTGTACATGTTCAAACTGCTGTGCAAACATTCACTTGCCTCTAAAGCAGTGGTTCTCAACTTGCAGTCCAATCAGCACATAGCTACAGCCCATGAGACATCTTCAGGGCCATACAGGTAATATTGGATGCAGCCCACAATGGTAAATAGGTTAAGAACCACTGCTCTAAAGAGTAGTCATTGAGGCCTAGTGCAAGAATTTAGAGCGTTGTGGTTTCATGGCAGACCAGGTTTTCCCCACTGACCTGGTGAATCAGTCGTGCCTGACTGTTCATAGCTCTGTCCTCTCCTGGAGGTCAGAAAAATTGAAGCCAACAGTGGAAAAATGAAGTTATCTTCATTCCAAATCTATTTCCATCATTCCTTTCCTGTTTGCTATTTTCAGCAACCCTACTACCTTTCCTGTTCCACAAGATCAAGCACTATCACTTTGGTCTTCACTTCTCAAACTGAGTCACTAAATTATATTTTTCTCCTCTCCATTTCCATCACTAAACCCTTTTATCATTTCACACCTCATTTCTCTATCAAGATTATTATAACAGTATCTCAGTGCTTCCCAAAGAGTGAATAACCATATTCAAAATAGGTCAGCTATATAATGTTCTCCCCATTTCCCCCACACCAGCCTGGGCTATTTTCCCCATCATCCTCATGTATTACTCTTCTCTCTTACCTTCTCTCACACAGTCCTTCTTGCCTTTGCCTCCGTTGATTCATTCTTTCTTGCTACTATTAGTTGTGCAACCCTAAGCTGAGGTATGAATTTTACACTTCCTTCCAAATGTCATTCTAATTTCCTTCAGCCATGTATTCCAAAGCCGGGGCCCTTTCCAGAACATCCTGAATTTTACCCTTGAGGATAACAATTTCATAGGTCTGGAGGAATGAAGCTGAGAGGTCACTGTCACAAAGTCTCTGAGACACCCGGGGCCACTTTCTATGGAGGGCCTTGCAGAATGGGACAGACTTTGAAACTGATTGTTTATTGTGTAAGGAACAGTGACTGGAGTACTGAGGTGATGTGCTATCAGTGGCTGGTGTCGGTGATCAGGAAGGCTGCTGCATTCTGGTGTAAAGGGTTTGTTTTTAAATGCTGCATGTTCATAATAAGGAAAAATGAGTTGCACTAATCGAACCTGGAGATCAAGAAGACATGGCTCATGAAATAATTCAACAGGAGGGTGTATAGCCTTTGTGTTAATTTCATGCAGATGTTTTAAATTAAAAAAAATAGGAGGGGGTGTTTTTGCAGCTATAGTTATTTAAGCATCCAACAGGTTTCAGTGGTAGCTGTGTTAGTCTGTATCAGCAAAAAAAACGAGGAGTCCTTATGGCACCTTAGAGACTAACAAATTTATTTAGGCATAAGCTTTCATGGGCTAGAACCCACTTCATCAGATATATGAAGTAAAAAATACAGAAGTAGGTATAAATACATGAAAGGATGGGGGATTTATCAAGTGTTAGGTCTCTAAGGAGATAAATCAATTAACAGCAGAATTCCAAGGGAGAAAAGTTTTGAAGTGGTAAGAGAGTGTAACCTCCCTTGGTATCCTGCAGATAGTATGCCATAGCCGTATGGTATCAGATACCATAGACAGATTTATAGGTATGAATATGGGCCTTCTCGTCAGTGGAAATATGGAGATATCCCAACAGCTGTCTCCATTCCAAGACCTGGCCTGAAACCTGACTAGAGGTCAGGATATTGACAGTGGACGGGTACAAACTCATTCTCTCTAGTGACTCTCTCGCTCTCTCCCCCCTTGACCTCTCAACCTTAAACACAGCTATAAAAATCATCCACTTTCCTACCACAATGACCATAGCCAGTTTGTCTGAATTCCTTCATAGGCTTCTTCAGCATCAAATTCAGTCCCATAGTTCTCACCTTCAAAACCCTACAGAAACTTAGTTCCCATCTGTCTCATCATGTTTGGCTCCCTGATGTCTAAATGACAGGCTTAACAAATCTTTCGTTTCCTTCTCCCACTCTTGTCCACTGTTTCTCCTACCCCACCACCCCCAAAATGTTTTATATGAGGCTGCAAGCTCTTTAGGACAGGGAAACAGTCGTTCACTTGTATATACATAAACTAGCAGTATGTTTTGTAGACAGCACTCAATTGTTTTTTTTTTTTTTTTTAAATGCACAAACCTTGGAGAGTTCCTGCAGTCACCAACAACAACTAGGTCCCATGCAGAGCATAGCTACTCCCAACAGATGAGGTATTAGCAATGGAGACCTCACTCACACTTGCCATTACATGGCAATATGTACAGTGTGTGGTCTAATAAGCTCTGAACTCTTGCATTAAGTCCCATCCTACACAAAACTGAGATTTTCTAATGAAAGTCAATATGTAAATTCAAAGTGTTTTAAAAAGGTGAGGTTTCTTAACTTTAAAATTTGCTCTGAGTTGCCATACTGTACATCAGATAATTATAACATGTTTTCTTTTATCATATATTGTCCCATTAATCATGCTGGAAATCAAGTGGTAACAGATTAATTATTTTGGCACTCTTTAAAATATGCTCTGCTAGCACATTTGTCTTAGAATGAATTACTTTTAATTTATAGATGTACAATATTACATCTGACAAATTAACTCTTCTCCGTAAAATGTATGTGTACTTTGCTGGTTACTGCCGTGATTTGGATTTAAATACCAAATATATACATTTATCTTACTGAGTTAGTGTGTAAAGTAAAAAAAATTGCTACACTTCCCTGTTCTGCAAGGATGCATTTTTTGCTGGCTAGCATAAAGAGTGAAATGAAAATGGACACTATTTTAAAAAAATAGCACACACCAATTCGTCTTAGAGCTCTAATTCATTACTTGTTCCCACTTTACTACTAGCAACTGGTATTTAATGTTGAATCCACAACATAAAATCAGTTAAATTTTCAATCTTATCATGCAGAGCACATATGATTTACTTGCTGTTTTCTGAGGCTTGGTCTACCACCATAACCACATCAGTAAAGGTGGGGGATGGGGGGAACCCACACCCAGCCAACATAACTATGCCAACCTAGCTGCATCTACATTGAGCATTGTCAATGGAAAAATGCTTCTGTGGACATATCTAACTTCATTCAGGGAGGTGGCATTCCTACACCAACAGAAAACATGCGCTGATGGAAGGAATTAATGTCAACAGTACAGCTAGCACAATCTCCATAGTGTAGCTACAGCCCGAGATAATTAAACCCACTTGCAATTATTTTCATTATCAGGGTTTAATATAGGAACAAGCCATAACTGTTTCTCAACTTTTAGTAACAGTTTAGAAAGCAGGAAAACCTGTATTAGCGAATTGTAGGATTGTCTTCACTAAAGTGTTAAAAAAAACCCCACTAATTAATTTATTCCCAGCTAACTCGAGGTAGTTAACATATTTGTACAGGCTAGTCTAGACACTCCCCCAATTGTTAGTTCCAGAGTGATTTCCAAAATTTTAGAAGTATACAATTTTTATCAAAAACTAGAAATTGTAGCCTGGAACAATTAGGGAGTGAACAGACTAACCTTTACAAATGTGGGTGAGGTAATTTTTTATTGGACCAGCTTCTGTTGGTGGAAGACATGCTTTTAAGCTCCTTCAGAAGCTCTATGAAGTTCAAAAGCTTGTCTCTTCCACCAACAGAAATTGGTCCAATAGCTGATATTACCTCACCGCCTTGTGTCATGTCCTAGGACTAACACAGCTAACTTTACAATATGTGTTAGCAACCGTGAGGTAATTTGCCAGTTAACTAAAGTCAAAAACACTGCAGACACACCTTGTGTACGTGAAGAAGGGAGAAAGGACTAAAAGATAGTTTTGAAGACTACAACACATACTTTTACTTAACTACTACATCCCTTTCCTTGTTTTCAGCAGAGTTGGTGCAAGATTTTTTCCTTGTGTTTCAGTTGCTACTGCACTTTGGAGACATGATAAGAGCAAAGTGTTGTTTTCTTATGTGTATGGGAAAACTACTAAATGCAATATGAAAATTCATACTAATTTGCATATCTTCATCTCACATCAGCTCAGTACCCATTATCTAAAACCATTTATTTTAATTCCTCTTTCATCATCTGACATTGCTCACTCTCATTCAACTTATAATCATTTGGCATGTGTCATCTGACAAAATTGCTTTTACCTAACTGCAGTCCTCATGTGGAATGCCATCTAGTGGCTTTGTCTTGGAAGATACTAGCCCTTACCATTTAATAAAAAAAAAAAAAAAAAAATACTGCAAATAAACAATTCCAGCTAAGCTATGGAACTCATTAAAAATTGGAGGGGGGGGGTCTATTAAAAACCTCTTATTAACATAACCAAAAGATACTTTAACTTGGCGATAATCTTTTAAAATGAATATTTTAGAACTTCACTATTCAAAATGTAAACATTCAGATATTTACAAAATATAAACTAGCAATTTTGTCCTGAAAACATCAACTGGTCAGCTACTGTAACAGCTCTGTCTATTCAATTCAGTATAAATATAATTTTAGAAATATTTAGAAATTCTACAAATTTAGTAAATTAATAAAATATATATTTTGTTGTGTATTACAATACTTTCCCAAATACATGCTTGGTGCTGTAAAAGTAAGAATACACCCCCCATCCCAAAGAATATGCACTCTAAAAAGATATGTCAAATATTTAAAAATATACAAGCAAAACAAAGTGGGATGATACTACTACAAGTCTAGTTAGTTTCTTTGCCTGTATACTCTCCGCAACCATCTTCTCCTTACCATTTCTCCAGTATCCTAAATGTATATAACTTTAAGCTTGCTCTTGCCTGTATATTAGGTATTTGGATATCATTAGCTCCTTGTAACAAAAAAAAGCATAGGTTAAATCAAAGTACTTAAACGTGAAAATTCATAAGGAAAAGTCCACCACTATGAACAATGTATGACATTAAACTCCTAAAAGTTGAGTCCATAGCCAACCATTAATACATCATGAATATCCAAAATATATATTTACAATTAACTCTTGAATATCAAATCCAGTTACAGTACGGAACGGTTGAACAGTTTTGTCACTGAAAATACCACTCAGTAGCTGAAGCCCTATTTTCCTTTGTTTCCCCGCAGGTTTATAGGTCAAAACACTTATGGTATATGTACACAGGTTTGATTCCAATCAAGTCAAATCCTGCCCGAAGTGTGAATAGTTATTCTTTAGTCTCAAAGATACAGACTTAGACTCTTACATTGTATGCTTTTCATTTAAAAGTTGTTGAAATTTTGTATGGAAAAGGTGTTTTACATCTCATGTTGAAAATGCATATAAAAAGCATTGGGCAACACAAAATAAACGGTTCTCTTTCAGCCACAGCCTGGAATCTCAACATTCTGGAGTGCTTATTTTTGTCTGAGTATCAACTCAAAGCAGGGTCCCAATCAATGTCAATATACCAGTATAATCTAATAATTTGCTTAAAATATTTCATGTACTATTTCACATATGCAGTTGGCTACTCCTTACCTGAAAATACTTGTACTGAAAATATTAGTGCATATGTGTACTAACTAGCCATGTAGACAATCCCTTACTTTAGCTTTCAAGTCTAATAGCATTTATACATAATCAATTTTCATAGCAGGGATTCCAACCGTTTGTAATAATACTCTTCTAAACATAGCAGTGCTAAAACTTCTCAGTTTATGTATTCTTTTTAAATGGGAATAAAACAAATAGCCTTTCCAAAACAAGGGTGGGGAGTGGTGCATTTGGGAAGAACAGTTCAATCAAGTGGGCTTAGCAAAATGAAACATGCATACGGTGTACAGAGTTCTAGCTTTGCCATATCCTAAGCTGAAAATGCCTCTATCACTGACTTTCTTTGGGCTTGTTAATTATCCCCCGCAAGAGGTCAACTGCCTTGGTATATACAATTAACGTGAAATAAGTTCCACGTAACTACCCAACATTTTGTGATTTTAGTTGTAGTCTTTGCTTACGTTATCCAAAATTTGAAAAGTTTTAATTGGTCCCCCAGTTTTCCTGTATGCCAGTCCTATCCCTTCAACATTCACATTTTAGAAAGCCTGTGGATCGGAATTGGGCACAGATTTCAAGTATTCACCAATATTCATATAGCAGTAAGAACAATCCTTTAATGTATTTAATTGCACAGTGCATCCTGCTTCCTAACTTCATGGTATCTGCACGATGAACTGCCAATTAGAGTTCTCCTGCAACATTATCCAAGTCCCTAAATGCAACAGTTTTTAGTTAAGGAAATAGCCTCTCCGATACTAGCTGTTTTATATATGATTGTACTGGCAGTCTGTTAATCTAAATCTTTAATGCTCACTGTGAGTTCTTCTGTATGTATGTGTATGCATTGTTAGCTCACGTACTGTTCCTCAGAGGCTATATGCCACGTGCAAACTTGAAAGCATTACTTGGATCATGGTACTGAAAGAATGAATAAAAATAGCCTCAGCTTTGATCCCTGTGATTTCTAACTGTTATGCTTTTCAGTGTTGAACTCTACAGGTTTATTAAGCACATTGACATATTTTCTTCACAAATGGTCTTAATCTATTTCCATTTAAGTAAATAGGAAAACAGTCTGGCCCAAACTATCAATTATGAATGTCAAGTTCTTTTATCTGAAGGCTATATGCCAGTTCACAACCAACACAGCATTAGCTGAGTTATAGATGCATTTGTATACTCTTAGGATTATCTTCAGTGATTCTCAAATCCTTAAAAATTACCAGCACACTATCAAACAAAATTCACACGTGGAAGGGTAGTGGAACTTTAATGGAGGCAAAAATTACTAAACGTAGTTATATAATTTTGGTTGCAGACTTGTTTTTTATTATTTGCTTTTTCCCCCAGAGTGACTTCCAAAACTTTACAAATGTACCAATTTAATCAAAAGTATCAAACTGACACACAGTCTTATCTGTATTTATCTCACCATGGCTGATCATCAAGCGTGTGTGTAAAAGGCAGTTCACCCTTTCCTCTTCTTGCCTTAGCCAGTTCAGTGTAGCCACAATCCAGAGTCAGACATGAAAATTGCTTCCATGCTGATAAAATGTCAAGAAGTGGATCAGACAAGAAAAGAAGGATAATTACACAGAAGAAAGTTTCTGTTTCTACTAAAATATATTGTTAAATCAGCAAGCCAGGAAAGAAAATAATCAGATTGCTCAATAGCTTAACTAAGTTTTAGTAAAGCATTTTTGCAAGAAAGTCAGACTGGACCTTTACATCCTGCTAAATGTAAATAGATATTGAGGCAAAACAAATCATATACAAAAGCTATTTTCTTTAATTTAAAGACAAACAATTTTCAGTAACATGATACTAATATTTAATTGTGTTTTTTTCGATTCTCAAGTAGTTACAGACATAACGCTGACTATTATATTGGCCATCGCCATTGGTCAGTAGGAGGTTCTTCAACTAAAGGCTCCCATGGTTTCCACTGTGCCATTTTTCTTGCCAGAGAGAGCTCACTTTCAGCCTGTTGATAAAAATATACAAGAGATTTTTAATTTTAATTATATTCTGAGATATTGATCTAAGTCTGACTAATCTATAATTGGAGAACATATTTTATGAATTTACAAGCTCTTCGGATACCAAAGTTCCATCTAGAGTGCTTTGCAAGCAATTCAGTCATTGGGCCAATGGATCACAAAGCAAAGCCATAAAATCTATTCTCATCTCCGAACAGTCAATGAAGCCCACTGTAATTATGATAGAGTTCAAATTTACAGGAGTAAGTAGAATGGCACTGCAGGTAAATGAAGAAAACGCAGAAATTTTCATTTTTACCTACCCTATAGCTAGGGCCATACCAAATTCATGGTCCATTTTAGTCAATTTCACAATCATAGGATTTTAAAAATTGTAAATTTCATTATTTCAACTATTTAAATCTGAAATTTCACGGTGTTTCAATTGTAGGGGTCCTGACCCAGAAAGGAGTTATGGGGGAGTCACAAGGTTATTGCAGAGGGGTTGCGGTACTGTTACCCTTACTACTGCCTTCAGAGCTGGGCGGCCAGAGAGCAGCGCCTGCTGGCCAGGAGCCCAGCTCTGAAGACAGAGCCGCTGCCACTAACAGTGCAGAAGTAAGGATAGCATGGTATGGTATTGCCACTCTTACTACTGCGCTGCTATGGCGGGGCACTGTCTTCAGAGCTGGGTGCCCGGCCAACAGCCACCACCCTCTGGCTGCCCAGCTCTGAAGGCAGAATAGACATAAGGGTGGCAATACTGTGACACCCCTCCCCCCCAAATAATCTTGACAGCCCCCCTCCCCCCCACACACACACACAACCTTTTTTGGGTCAGGACCCCAGTTTGAGAAACGCTGGTCTCCCCGTGAAATCCGTATAGTATAGGGGGAAAGCGCACAAGACTACCAGATTTCATGGTCCGTGACGCGTTTTCCATGGCCGTGAATTTGGTAGGGCCCTACCTATAGCTACAGTCATGTCATGAGTAGTATGTTCTTACAAGAGTTATCTATTTGTGACATAACCTCTACTTTAAAAAGAAATTTGCAGATTAATAATTTGATTAGTTGAACATGAGTGAGAAAAAAACTGAATAAGAACAGAATAGCAGCAACCCAACTTATCTTAAAGGCAAGCAGAAAATGTAAATTCTTGTGTATTGCAGTAATTCCTAGGGGGCTCCAAGATACTAGGTGCTATACAAACATAACAAAAAGATTCCTCTGCCCTGAAGAATTTACAATCAATTTGTAAAAGGAGATTAATCAGATGTTGAATTAAGGCCGATTTATAACTAAATTAAAACAAATTGTAGAATTATGTTATATAACCCCAAATAGCATGAATACGATCATTCATTACAAACATACTTTACCCTGCCAACCCAAGATCAGATTACTCAACACCCACTCCAAGTGACACTGCAGCATATTGGTTCCCAAACTGAATGTCAGGTTGCCTAAAAGAAGTTCAAGGGCAGAAATGCTCTTAGCTCCATGTAGCCACCAGATCAACTCAATCCACATCTGTGGGGGGGGGGGGGGGACAATTTACAGAGAAACTCCAGGCTCCAAGGGCTGCTCTGTCACCTTTCCTGTCTGACTGGCACCCATAAGAGAGGGCACTAGCAAAGATTCCATACTCCCAACCCCACTGCAAAAGGGCTTCCTAACTGAAGAGCAAAGAATGACCGACACCTCTTTTTAAACCACCCACCTGCCTGTCTTCCTTCCCTCCCACATCATGGTCATGCAGTCTGAGAACGTAACAAGCAGGAAAAGTTGTTCAAGCAGTACACTTCTCCTCTTTGGCCCACAGGAGTACTTGAGCACTAACATTGTTCCTCTAAGCCAAGCATCAATCCCTCTTAGGGTTCGTATATGGGTAGGATAGATACTCCTGGGGAAATTCTGTGCCACTGCGCATGCAGAATGTGTGCAGAAATTAACACAGAGTGCTGAATTTCCTTTTTTCCCCCCCACCACAGAAATGGACTGCAGAACTGTTGCAAGTAGACGACACTGCTGGGGTAGGGAGGGAGGAGGAGCTGGAAGGTTCTTGGCAGCTGCAGTTACCAGCATGCCCTGAAGGAAGGAGGTGGCGTGCAAGAAACTCCACATAAGCCCAGGACCCAACATCAGGCTGTTTCTCCCTCTGGCTCCCTGGGCTCTGGGGATTAGGTTGTGCGGGTGTCTAGGTTGGGGGGCCCCCACAGTTGGGCTCTGGAGGGGAAGGGATGCAAGTTTCTGGGCTAGGGGGGCCCACAGTAGGGCTCGGGGGGGAGGGGGGGTTGTGTGAGGGTATCTGGGTGGGAGGGAGCTCTGCAGCTGGGCTCTGGGGGTTTCTGGGCTGGGGGGCACCCCACAGCTGGGCTCTGGGGAAGGAGGGAGCACAAGTATCTGGGCTGGGCGAGAGCCATGGCTGGGCTCGGGGGGGGGGGGGGGGGGGGAGGAGAAACAGGGTTTTCTTTAACTCTGTACTCCTGGGGGAATTTGTGTGTGTCTATATTGTTACAGCTTCAAAAAGGCATGCTGCTATTATATATTTAATACACTCTTAATGCTTGTCATTTCTCTTTTCACAGAAGAGCAAAGAAAGCACTCGTATCTAGTTGTTGCCCGTCAGCAAAGTCATTTTTAAACAGTATCCAACTTTACCTGCATTATCACTTCTTCTATCTGACCACTTTTCATTTTGTCTTCTAGTTTTTGCACATTAGGTTCCTGTGAATTCAGATACAATAAAATGTTTAGTTTTATTTTAAAATATCAAGTACAGAACTCAAAGACAGAACTTAAAATAGATCACATGGTGTTCAATTCTTCCTAAATGTAACCACTCAAATGAGTTAGCTTCAAGGTAATCTATTTTACACTGCAGGAATACATGATTCCTGTACTGTTCTTTCCTGCTATAAGCAATGTCTCATTAAAATATAAAGAGAAATACCCCCAAAAAAGTTATTTTATTGGGATTCAGATGTACAGAGAAGCAAAAATAGCATTCTGCTGTACCACAGATTGTGGACAGAAAGTGTGATCATAGCTTTCTGGAGAAATAAGATACTCATCCTTTCAACAAGTCACTGTAGTCAAACAAAAGCAAGAATGCAATGAGCTATTTGACCCTGCCCAATAGAAAAGTGATTTTTTCAAAAATGCTGAATGGCAAGAAAGAGCTAAAATAATGCATTTGGTAAAAGAGTGAATGAGTGTAAATAAAATACCCAGAAGTCTGCTATTCTGCAAATCTTCAGATAACTACTTTCTATTTCTATTTTTAGCAGAAATCAGTGATCAGACACCATTGCTATTTTCTAGTTAAATACACAAAGGAGTAGTAGTTTATGTAATCAGAAAGAGTATGTGACCTTGATCATCTCTCTGAAACAGATAACTTCTATATGTTCTCTGAAAATAAACTGAGATTTTGAGAATACTATAGTCTTTGCTGTACAAACTTTGCATATAAAATATTTACAAGTAGTGCTATACTTACTGTTTTTACCATGTTAAACCGCTCATTTACAATCTGTTCAGTGTATTTCCTATATGCTGCATCTTTGGGGATGTCCTGCAGAGCAGTGAGAATTTTTGTATACAGTATCCTCAGGTGCTGAAATGATTGGAAGACATGTGGAAGTGTGTAAATAATAAATGACTGTTAAATATTTAAATAATCAACAAGCCCACAAAATAAAATATAGAGAACTACAGCATTCAAATTCACACTGGCTATACCAATAAAGTCGCTGGGTCTGAGTGCAGAATTCTGACCTGGGTTTGGGCCATGATGTGTTTCAATTCGGGGTTCCAGTTTGGAATCATCTGTAGAGTATAAAACTACCTTGCTAATCTTCTTGACTACTTTCCTCATGAACTGTGCTGTGAATGTTTTAATCTGTTCTCAAGATCTGGCCCTTAATCTATCTCAGAGATGTTAATCGGCACAAAGCCTTAAAGAAAAAAAGCAAATAATCAAAACCAAAGATATAGCCACCTTCCTCCCCCCTCCCGAATCCATTAAAAAGGGCACCTATTACCGGTGCCGACATTAGGATGATTTCATTTACATTCATCTGTAGAAAAGTCTGTGGATTTGAATAAACACCCTCAGCATGTTTTTAAGAAACTTCAGGGATTAGTTAAAAATTCACAGCAGCTGGGAAACAGATGAGATCAGGCTGTAGTAGGAGAAGGTGGATAGTGGAACCAATAGAATAAATTCTGAGCGGAAGGAATAGGAGTGGGAAACTGGAGGTAAGGGCAAGGAGCAGGAGCAGAATTATACAGACAACAGCAGGAGAAAAGAGAAGGAAAATAGCCTGTTAAGATCAAGGGGTTAATTGCAGCCCTAAATTTACTGTCATAAAAGTTGTAAGACAGCCCTGGAGATATGGCTCTTTATAAGAGTTTTATACTCCTGTTAATTCTTTCCAAGCAACAGTAGCAGTGACACTGGCATGATCTCGCCCTAGTGGGATTATTGTGTAGTCTGAATATTTCAATGTTTCAGAGAGAGATATGGGATTGCTGTGATATTAAACAATCTAAGAGTCCTTTCAAATGCATTAGTGGAAAATCTTATGTCCTGGATCAGTGGCCCCCAAACTTTTACCTTGCACGCCCTCTTTCCCCTACCTGCCCTCCCCCCCGCAGCCAGGAGTGGGGCCGATGCTCTGGGAGAGGGGGGAAGCAGACAGGATAAGGGAGCCAAGGCTGGGGGCAGCCGAGGCCGCGTGGGCAGACTGGGGGGCCTGGGCAGGACCAGGAGCGGAGCTTGCAGCTGGGGGCCAGGAAGAGCTGAGTGTTGCTATCTCCCCCCCAACCCATGGGGCTGGTCCAGGCCACTGCATCCCCCCGGGGGGTGCATCCCACACATTGGGAACCTCTATCCTAGATGAACTAGGAAGCTACTTCCTTAGGAGTGCCAGTGAGAATTATCAAGAGATTTATTCTTTGTATTACAGTGATGCCTACGAGCTCGTGTCTTGGCTGGTAAGGAACTCAGTCATGCATGGACATGTGACTTGCCCAGGTGACTCCAAAACTCCATCTTGAAGCTGGACTTTGCATGGGAGAGGGGAGGGGTCTCCACCCACAAAAAGAAAGTCTATTTAAGCCCATGGGAGAACCCTCCATTTTTCCTTCAGCTGGCTAATGAGAGAGCCTCTCCACCCCCCAGTATACTTGGAAGAAACTGGAACAAAGGGCAGTGACTGCAAGGGGAGTGAGTGATTGCTGGACCCAGGCTAAAAGGAGATTAGTTTGCAAAAGGGAGCATTCTGGAACTGGTGAGGATCTTAGCTGTATTCAGTTTGATTAGACATAGATTTGCGTGTTTTATTTTATTTTGCTTGGTGACTTACTTTGTTCTGTCTGTTACTACTTGGAACCACTTAAATCCTACTTTCTGTATTTAATAAAAAAAGCTTGTGTCTTGAGCCAAGGTCCCACTGCACTAGGCACTATACAAACCTAACAAAATATGGGTCCCTGCTCCAAAGAGTTTACAATCTAGACCGGGGTCAGCAATGTATGGCACGTGTGCCAAAGACGGGAGCCGATTTTTAATGGCAGGCTGCAGCGTGCCATTAAAAATCCTGCCCAGCCCACTCTTCTCCGCTCTCCCCCGCCCCCCGGCGGGTGCAGGGGGCAAAAGCTTGGTCCTGCCGGTTCCCCTGCATCTTCCTGCAGTGTGCTGGGATCCTGCCCCTCCTCCTCCTCCTCTCCCTCCCTCCCTGCAGGCTGATCAGCTGATGGCCCTTGCAAGGGAGGGGATGGAGGAGGAGCAGAGTCAGTGTACTCTCTGCTCCCCACGGAGGCAGAGAAGAAGCGGGGACAGGGCCTTGGCGAAGGGGGGGTGGAAGTGGGGCATATCCCCTCCAGCCCCCTGCCGTGAGCACCCCACAGCCCCAGCCCTCTGCCCTGACCCCACCTCACATACACCCAGCCCTTGGTCCCGAGTCCTGCAGCCCCGCACACCTGCCAGGCCCCTGCCCTGAGCCCTGTATCCCCCTCTCTCACACACACACACCCCCCTCCATGACTCCAGTCCTGACTCTGACACCCCCACACATACCCAGGCCCCCCACACTCCATGCCCTGACACCTGCAACCCCCTCACATGCCCCCAGCCCTGACTCTTGCACCCCCCACCTCCCCACCCCCACCCTGAGCACTAAACAGGAGCTCCTGCACACACACCCCACATTCCCACCTGCACCCCTCACACCAAATGGGAGCTGCCCAGGTAAGCGCTCCACACCCAAACCTCCTGCCCCAACCCTGAGCCCCCTCCCTCATTCCAGCTCCCGGCCAGACCCTGCACCCCAACCCGCAGCCTACTCCTTCACCCCCAGCCCTGTGCTCAGTGCACTCCCACCCTCAGCTCAGTGCAGAGAGAGAGAGAGAGGAAGAGAATGGGCCAGAACCAGGGAGAAGGTAGGTACCAATTGTATGTGGGCAGGGCCGGGACCCCAGGCCGGCAGCAGGCTGAGCGGGTCCAGCAGCCGGGATCCCTGCTGGCAGGAGCCGGCCGATAGAACCCCTGAGCAGCAGCGGACTGAGCCGCTCAGCCCACTGCCGGTCTGGGGTTCTGGCTGCCGGCCCCTTGCCAGCCAGGGTCCCGGCCGCAGGCCCCGCTCAGCCCGCTGCCGGCGTAAGATCAACATTTTAATTTAATTTTAAATGAAGCTTCTTAAACATTTCGAAAACCTTGTTTATTTTACAATACAACAATAGTTTAGTTATATAATATATAGACTTAGAAGAGACTTTCTAAAAAACACATTAAAATGTATGACCGTCACGTGAAACCTTAAATTAAAGCGAATAAATGAAAGGTTGCCGACCCCTGATCTAGACACCGCTCCTGCCCCGTAGATCAGGTATTAAATTTTACAGAAACGTTAGTATGGGGCTGCAGAATCTATTATTTGATCTGGGAAAATCTGCATGCAGAATAATAATTAACTTTACAAGCCACCAAACCTAAATAGTTGCACTCCATCATACAAGTTACACTGTTCTTGTCACCATTTTAGGGCTCTACAGAGAAAAATAATTACTACTTCATGTTTGCTCAGAAAAAAGCCTTACTGTAAGTGATTTTAGAAATTAATTGTTTCTAAGAAGCAACTACTAAGTCAAATTTTTATATTTATAGAACAAAAAACATCTGCAGAAGAACTGCCTTTTTTAGTTTTAAAAGTAAACCTTTCCAGACCGTATCCAATATTCTCCATCAAACTGAACGTTTTGGAGCTAGTCAAGTTTTGGATTTCAGATAACTGTGCTCCCTGTAGGATCGTAAGATACTTAAAATATACACAAGTCAAGCAAAACAAGTGAATACTCTGATTTGCAGTCTGTCAATTAGATATTAAAATATACTTGAAACATACCTCGTGAGGAGTCTCAGATACAGCTATTCCCATGAGCCCAGTGGTCTGCACAAACAGAACACATTTAGTAAGCCAATTTATTTATTTCAAGTCTTGCTATAACACACACTATTGACTCATAACGTCAGCTGAACTGAAGCATATATTGGGAATTACAACATTTGGAGTTAAGGGTCAGAAAAAAAAAAATCACACAAATCCAGAGGGCTGGGGGCAAAGAGCCTCCATTTCCCTTTACTTAGGGCTTGCTTCACTTGCAGCATTGCAGCTGCACTTCTCCCATCCGCATACTTAATCCACCTCTCCAAGAGGCCGTAGCTATGTCGATGGGAGAAGCTCGCCTGCCCACATAGCGCTGTCTACATAAGGGGTTAGGTCAGTATAACTAAGTCACTCAAAATCCACACCCCTAGCAACATCATTACCCCGCTATAGAGCCGTAGCGCAGACCGGGCCGCAGCCAGCACAGCGACGGGTGCACGACAAACACGCCGAGAAGGGGCGGGGGGGCAGCTCACGTTAAGCAGTCGGTAGAATTAACGCGTTTTTTCCCGATTCCATTCGGGCTATTGCTCGGCTCGGCTCCCAAAGCAAAGCGAGCGGCCAGCACCCGCGGGGCTCTCCGCGGCAGGGGTTGTCCCTGCGAAGGGCCCTTATCAGCGCTGGCTGCTCGGCGTGTCCCGGGGAGCCTTGGCTGCTCTCTGAAGCGGAGGGGGGAGTTTTACCAGGCCCACCACCATCAGTCCCCGCCAGGCTGCCCTGCCCTGCCCTTCCCCAGGGAGCCAGTGGCCCGAGGCCAGCAGCCCCGGGCGTGGCGGTGAAGGAGAAGCCCCTGACCCCGGCCCTCACCTTCTTCAGCGCCCCGGCCATGGCTGCGGACAAGCGGCACAGCACCTATTCCAACTGCCTAGGACGGAGCAAAAACGCGCATGCGCCTGGTAATCTCAGCGAGGCTTTGGCTGTTGGTTAGAGGACAAGCCGGTGGAAGATGAAGGCCGCATGCGCCTAGCCGCGCCTGAGAGCGAGGCTGGGGGAGTTCTGTGGCTGAGTGCGCGTGCGTATGCGGTAAGGTAATCGCAGGGGCGGGCGCGGGAATGGAGGATTGGAGAGCATGAGGAATGCGCATGCTCTCAGCGCAAGCGAATCGGTAGCAAAATGAGCATGCGCTACCTGAGCTCAGCGGGCGAGCCCATGAGCGGCTTGTACAGCGCTGCGCCTGTGTCTGGCGCCCTCTGGCGGATGGAGGGGGAGTCACAGCGGCAGGAGGGCTGACCTCCCGCCCACGAAATTACACTATCAAGGTGTCATGAAGCGAGAATGGGGCCTGCTGGGGGCTCTGGAGTGAGCCAGCTTCTGCCAGCCCCGGACGCTCCGTGTGATGGGGAATCATGGCCCCCAGCCCCTCGACACGCTGCGTAACGGGGGGTCTCATCCCCCAGCACCACGAACACGCCCTTAGCCCCCTGAACACACTGCAGGAGAGGGGATCTCCACTTGCACCCATCTCCGGAGTGCCAGTTACACTGACAATCTCAGAGAGTAAAGTGATTATGTGGTTCTGTAAGCGGTCAGTCCTCTGTCTCCCTGCCACCAGTCACTGGGGACCTACTGAAGTACATCTAGGCCTGTATTTCCAGGGCTGTCAGCGGTCGACGCTCAGTGGACGGCTCTTCCCTTGGGCTGTCCATAATTTATGTAACACATTTTTGGTGATTTTCAAGACCCACCCTTTGTAACAGTGAAAGAAACATGGAAAATTAAGTATCCCCTCCCCCCGCCATCCCCAATGCAATACATAATTTTTGGTGAACAACAGAACTGCCTTCCAAGCTTTCTCTGTTGTGATGACTGAATATATGGAGCCAATTCTTGGTCTCAATGAAGTCAATGAGCGTTTTTCCACTGACTTCAGTGAGATCCAAGCCTAGCTCTTAGGACCTGATCCAAAGGCCTTTGCAACCAGTGGGTGGTTTTCTTTTACCTAGATCAGGGCCTTCAGGGTGGTAGGGATGTGTGTTTATGGCAGGTGCATTCTCTGTGCAGGATAGGACATTAATAACAATTTATGTCTCTGAAAAGTGTTTTATATGTTTTTTGGAAGCACATAGTGACTCCTACAGTTTGATAGTTATATTAGCTAATGAATCAAAGCATTATTTACATATATTTGGAATACATCAAAATACACTGCTGAGAACATGGAAAAGAATTGTTTAAGATTTGCAGTCCAGAATGATACTGCAGGTGTCCCTGCAGCAATTATTTTGATGTAAATAGTGTTGGTAACAAGTTCAAATCAGTTATTCTGGATTAGATGCCACTATAAACTTGGTTACTAAGGACAGACAAAGAAAAAACAACTAACTTTGCTTCCTCACTTAACTAACTCACTACTCACTTCATCCATTCATTATGCTTCACTCTATTTTTCATAGTATATCTGAATATAATTTTGCAGTGCTGCCCAACTACATGAAAGATAGCTGGCCTAGCTTCTACATGGGAGATGTTTAGTTTACGAAACTTCAATGGGAAAAATCAGGAATCTCATGTTTTAGCTGCTTCTATGAACTTTTCTATAGTGCAGTAGTGCCCGGAGTCCCTGTTTAGAATGGGGACCCCATTGTGCTTTATACCGTACAAACACATATGAAGATGGGGCAATGGAGGTATGACAATTTGTCTCAGCCTCAGTTTAAAATCTAATAAAATTCATTTGATCAGAGTGGTTAAAAAAAAGGCAGAGATACTGGAAGCTTGTGGTCCTCGTCTCTAATCTGGGATGAGTTTAGTTTAGGTACTTGTGCCTCACTCACTACATGGATAATAAAAAAACACAGATAACATGGATAATAAAAAAAACATGGATAATAAAAAAAAACAGGACATAACTCATTCTGCATCTGAGCTGTGTTTTTGTAGGTAAATAAATTAAATGGAGAAAAAACCCATTTTGCCACTCACACTGTGGCTGTGATTTAACTTGCTAGATACTAATGTCCTTGATGGCATTACTCAGAGCTTCTTGGTCAGACTTGTCAATATTGACTATGATGCTGTGTCTCCAGCTTCTGTGTTAAAATGGAAATTATTAAAATCTAGTCAAAGACTAGGACTCGCTATCATGGAATCTGTAAATCTTGGCATCACATCAGGCTCACCACGTGTACAAAAGTTTGAATAGTGAGAGATTGGGAGCTATTTTGTGACATATAGTGATGTGACAAGATCTGTCGCTGTAGAAGACTAAATATTTATACAATAGCTAAACTTTTCTTGGTTTTATTTCTTTTTAACTATATGTATATGTTACTAAATTTTGTTAATACAGCTAGCGAGTCTAAGTTGGCAGATCATTTATTTTCTTAACGAGAGCTGTTTGAACCAATCAAGGCACAGATTATCTTATTATACCAGTCAGACCTCATGTTACTTTTGATAAGATTCTAGAGAAGTCATGCGTAATACTTTTCTGTGGGGTGGAGTCTGCTTATGTTACAGTTGTACGAGGTCAGACCTTAATTTAACTCCCAACTGCATACTTAATTTTAGAAATACCACAAGACACACCAGCGTGCAGGGTACTATTCCTGTCTGTTCAAAATACAGGCCCCAGAGTAACAATGACAAGATGATGGGTTGAAAAGGTGAGAATATAATATGTTTTATCTGTATCTTGCCAATTAGCCTATGGTGAAGTAGATTAAAATTGTGAATAATGTGTAACAGAGTGAATCCAGATTTAAACTGCTATTAAATTACTGTATTGCTGTGAATAAAGTCTTCAGGCTTGGATACCTAAAGGCCTTCCAGTTATAGAGAACAAAGTTAGGACTGCTTAGTTTATTTCAAAAATACGAAATCAGATTAATATGTCTCGCTCGCATAGCACTAAACATCTGCCTGATATGCTTAATAGTAATAAATCCTTGACACATCTGTTTCTAAGCAAAGACTCAATTTCCATGATTTGTGAGTATTTCAAATCTTTTGGACTGAAAGAGAGTGGCTTAAAGTGGAACAAATTCTTTTCTATGAAAATTGATCCTTCAGGTTTAAGATGCATAAATACTCAAAAATTAAAAAATCCACAGTAATCAGTAGTTTCTTGGGAACTTGTTTTTTCAGGATAAAATAAAAATGAAACAATTCAGTCTATTAAAAAAATCTGGAAAATATTCTTGATCTTATGAAGACTACTATGTCTGTGCCTTAACAATAGTATTTTCTAGAAAAAGCAACTACAGTCTCATCTAGCAATGAGCTTGGTCTGAAAAATGAACAAATTTTCCATGGGTGAAGGAAAGGGAATTTGCCGCTGCATCTTTTAACGGCCTCTTTGCTACTTTAGATACAAGTATATCAGAGAAAATATTCTTCTCGTCCTGCCCAATGTACCATTGTTTAGCCATATTCCATTGTGATCCTAGTGGAATATTCACACTTCAACAGATCGTCATCACCTCAGCACAGCATCTGACCAGCAGTGATATAGCAAATCAGGCACCCAAAGCATTTATAAACCTCTGTCAATGTCCACCACATGCACTTTAGTGAGTTATTTACTTTATCATACTTGTTCTACCATGTCACAGCCTCGTGGCCACTGCATTAGCTTTTTCCATTTTATTATTAATTATCATCATCATAATCGCGTACAGGATAAGTGATAATGTCTAGAAAGACACTTCGGAGAAAATACATACCAAAACCACCGCTTACCTGACCCCAGGTAGGCTGAGTCTGTGGTCCAGCAGAGTTCTGTGGTGACTGTGAATTCTGAGAAATCACAGCAGAAGAGAAATCTATTGTCCAAGCAGGTATTGACCTTGTGGGTCTAGAAAGAAAAAATATCTAATTTTATAATAATTTTAAGTCCCCGCTTAGCTTTTCTTTTAGTGCTGAGGTTGGTTTGGCCATGCATCATATTTTTCTGAAGTGAATGGAATTTTTGTTATGTTTTATTAAATTATTTGTATTTCTACAATGTGTGAAAATCCTGATCCTGCCAGGTAGTGAGTGGTCTCAGTTCCCTTTGGAGTCAATGGGAGTTGAGGGTACTCAGTACCTTGCGTGATTGAGCTCTACATGAACATCTACCCTACATAAATTGTACCAAACCACTGATAGGGTTCCTGTTCAAGGCGCTTTCTATCTATGGGCCTGATCCAAAGCCCACTGAAGTCAATGAGAGTTTTTCCATTAACTTCAGTGGGCTTTGATTCAGGCTCTAAAGGTATAAAGGAATAGAGATGGTCAGGAATTTTTTGACGAAATGTTTTTTGTGAGAAAATGCCAATTGATCAAAACAAAGTTTTCAAGGTAATATATCAGTTTTGACAAAAGGTTTTCAGGTCTAGGATGGAATTTCTGTATGTGTAAGGGGGGAAGGAAGAGAGACCGAGAGACCCCCTCCACCACCATCACCACCACAAGAACAGCCAATAGCCAAGGTCACTCACTTGGGGCATAGGAGACCCAGGTTCAAGTCCTTGTTCCAAATCAGGCAGAGTAGTGGGTATAAAGCCTGTTCATACAGATTTGATATAGCTAGATTGCTTCATAGGCACGTGGATTTTCAGAAGCCTACCCATCCATGGTGGAGTCTATTCCAAGTGTGGGGAAAAGTGTGAAGGAAGGCACAACATGTTATATTACAGCCTAGTGTACTTATAGCACCACTGAACTGTTCTGGTTGGAAGCCAGAACTGATGAATACCATTCATTTTCTTATATTACATCTATAGAAACACCTGTGCTAAATAACTACGTGGCTTCATTGTGAGAATTCCACGTGCACTTGCTCTAAAAACTTCTCATTTTTTAGCTGTGTGTGTAGGTGGGGATGAGGTAGAGTTGTGTGCTTTGGGATATACTCTATAAATTACTGGTTCAGTACTTTTTAAAGACTCCCTGCCCCCACTGCTTGCAAGGTATAGCTGTCCTTTACATAACAGTGTACATTTGTTGGTTTCTTTGTATCTAGTTAACACATTTCAATGAGGCAAAAGGGATTTTTTTAGATGCCATTGAAAGTATAGAAGTAGATGTAAAGATGAGGAGAAAAATAAACCCAGGAGAGAACTTCAAATCAAGGATTCTCCTATATGCCAACCAAGTGTACTTCCAACAGGATGGGATGAAAGGCAGAAGTTCAGTCTTAACTTTGAATATTCTTGCTTTTGTGCATTTAAGTCAGGCTGCCAACTTTTAATGCTATTTGAAAATGTCTGTGTGATTTAATTTATAATGCATTTACCTTGAGGTGCTCTTCCACATATTGACATATTTATGGATTCCTTAATAAGAGCCTGGGGAAGAGATTTGGAAAATACACTGTCAGTCACTTTACTTTGTAGGCTTAAAAAAATCCTTTGTACTACCCTCTTTAAAGTTCAACATTGAATTTCTTCCTCTTTTGCCTAACAAAGCCTGGAAAATGTCAGAAAAAATATTTGTCTACCTCTTTCTTTTGTGCGGGATCAAACTCCAAAGGTTTTGATAAACCTTTTTACATTGTGAGGAGTTTCACAACTTCTCTGGAATTCTTCTGTGATTAACAGTATGGAAGTGTTTATATTGCATTAGTCCTTCCAAGAATCTTGGTCAAAATTCTCGAATCTTTACAGTCATCCTTGTTTGCACAGGGAGTGAGCCTAGGACTTCAGGATTTGACTGCTTGAACAGAAATGTTACAAACAGTACCTTTTGCTCTTGGTTCAGCCTGTCAATGGTGTGAAGGGCCTTGGAACATGATTCTGTACCCTGCTGACCAGTTCATCAGATATTCAGCTGGTGTGTGAAATCTTTTTTTAAATAACCTCATTGAAGCCTGGCTCTGAGACACAAAAGCAGGGGGAGGAGACTCCATTAGAATATCCCTGTCTTTTATGAGCTACATAAAGTCTGCTGAGCAGGGAAAAAAAAAAGATGTATGTGTCCGTAAAAGCAATTTTTTATTTTTGGAAGTTATTGCTGTCAGTGCTGGCAGTCAAAGCGAAAGATGTGTATGTTTACCTTTAAAGGCAATGGGGCTGTGGTGGTGTTTCACTTGCCTTCAGAGAGCCCACCCTCATGGGTGACAGTGTTGGCCAAGAGCCTTATGTCTGAGCATTGGGAGAGGTGTGAATTCATGCTCAGTGCTAGCGTGATAGTATTGCAAAAGCCTGAAATTGGAGTCCTGCAATGACACTTTTAGCTTCTGAGTCATCTTGACTATATGCCATTATTGATCAGTTTTTGTTTCCTCGGGTCTATCACAATATGATAAATAGTAAAACATTTAGATATGGGATTGCAGCACTTGTGTATGATGTTTTAAAACCAATTTTTAGTTTAGTGCTACAATGCAAAACATCCGGTGCATAGATGCCAGGTTAGCACTTCATGTGTGAAGAACTGCTTTAAAAAGTGACCTACAAATCCTTCTGACAAAATTCCAGCCACATTAGCAATATGCTGTATCTTTCCTATGGCCATTCTAGGAAAGGTAGTCAACATAATGCTCATTTAATTTGATTGATTAATTTTTGTGCAGCACTGACAAAAGTAAGGCACTTTGAGAGTGCTAATTGGTAGGAGTGGTAGTTTAAGTTCCATAAATTCTAGTCCCTCTTAGCTAGGCCCCACTAATATAAAGACCAAACATGCCCTAAGCTGTTGATGTAAAAAAAAAAGGGGGGGGGGGATGGAGAATAAGACGGAGACTATCTTATTGCCCTTATATAAATCCATGGTACACTCACATATTGAATCTGCATACAGATGTGCTCTCCTCTTCTCAAAAAAGATATACTGGCATTAGAAAAGGTTCAGAGAAGTGCAACTAAAATGATTAGGGGTTTGGAACGGGTCCCATATGAGGAGAGATTAAAGAGGCTAGGACTTTTCACCTTGGAAAAGAGGAGACTAAGAGGGGATATGATAGAGGTATATAAAATCATGAGTGGTGTGGAGAAAGTGAATAAGGAAAAGTTATTTACTTGTTCCCATAATATAAGAACTAGGGGTCACTAAATGAAATTAATGGGCAGCAGGTTTAAAACAAATAAAAGGAAGTTCTTCTTCACACAGCGCACAGTCAACCTGTGGAACTCCTTGCTTGAGGAGGTTGTGACACAAAGTTGGGGGGTATTGCCAATTCGGAGAAGGATCGGGATATCCTGCAGGGAGACTTGGATGACCTTGTAAATTGGAGTAATAGGATGAAATTTAATAGTAAAAAGTGTAAGGTGATGCATTTAGGGATGACTAACAACAATTTTAGTTATAAGCTGGGGACGCATCTTTTGGAAGTAACGGAGGAGGAGAAGGACCTCGGAGTCCTGGTTGACCGCAGGATGACTATGAGTCGGCAATGTGACATGGCCGTGAAAAAAGCTAATGCGGTCTTGGGATGCATTAGGCGAGGTATATCTAGTAGGGATAAGGAGGTGCTGCTTCCGTTATACAGGGCACTGGTGAGACCTCATTTGGAGTATTGTGTGCAGTTCTGGTCTCCCATGTTTAAAAAGGATGAACTCAAACTGGAACAGGTACAGAGAAGGGCCACTAGGATGATCAGAGGAATGGAAAACCTGTCATATGAAAGGAGACTCGAGGAGCTCAGTTTGTTTAGCCTAACCAAAAGAAGGCTGAGAGAGGATATGATTGCTCTCTTTAAGTATATCAGAGGGATAAATACCAGGGAGGGAGAGGAATTATTTCAGCTCAGTACTAATGTGGACACGAGAACGAATGGATATAAACTGGCCGTGAGGAAGTTTAGGCTTGAAATTAGACGAAGGTTTCTAACCATCAGAGGGGTGAAATTTTGGAACAGCCTTCCGAGGGAACCAGTGGGGGCGAAAGACCTCTCTGGCTTTAAGATTAAGCTAGATAAATTTATGGAGGGAATGGTTTGATGGGATAACGTGATTTCAGTCAATTGGTCAACAACGTGCCATCGCTGGTAAATAGTATCGATGGTCTGGCTGGAGAATCTTGCCTGCATGCTCGGGGTTCTACTGATCGCCATATTTGGGGTCGGGAAGGAATTTTCCTCCAGGGTAGATTGGCAGAGGCCCTGGAGGTTTTTCGCCTTCCTCCGCAGCATGGGGCAGGGGTCGCTAGCTGGAGGATACTCTGCGACTTGAAGTCTTTAAATCACAGGATTTGGGGACTTCAACAGCTGAGTTAAGGGAAAGGGGGTGGGTCAGCTTTTGTGGCCTGCATCATGCGGGAGTTCAGACTAGATGATCATAATGGTCCCTTCTGACCTTAAAGTCTATGAGTCTATGAGTCTATGAAGGCTAGGACTACAACAGGGTTTAAAAGAGAACTAGATAAATTCATGGTGGTTAAGTCCATTAATGGCTATTAGCCAGGATGGGTAAGGAATGGTGTCCCTAGCCTCTGTCAGAGGGTGGGGATGGATGGCAGGAGAGAGATCACTTGATCATTACCTGTTAGGTTCACTCCCTCTGGGGCACCTGGCATTGGCCACTGTTGGTAGACAGGATATTGGGCTGGATGGACCTTTGGTCTGACTCAGTATGGCCATTCTTCTGTTGTTATGCTCTTACATCACATCAGTCACAGAGATCTTGATGGAACACAGAGCTGGCCTTTAGAGAGTTAGGTAGGTACATTTATTTGGTATACTGTTTTATTTTGCAAAGTATTTAATATTTACATTTTGTTCCTTTTAAGATGTAAAATACCACATTTTAAACTTTGCAAAACTGAAGAATATAGTAAAAAGGGAATTTACCTGACGCCCTGCAGAAGGACAATTTTCCAATGTTATTTACTGACAGGGTTTATTATTTGATGTGATATCACTAGCAAAATGCATGCTAAAGGATCAGAGTGAGAGCTGGAACAGTGTCGACACTAGACATAAGCAGCCTAAGCAATTGCTTAGGGGCCCAAGCATCTCAAGGGGACCCCCCATTAATGATTAGTATGTGTTGGGGGGGAGGGAGGGCCCAAAATATTCCTGCGTAGGGCCCCTAATGGGCTAGCACCAGCACTAAGCTGGAAAGCTAGATAGGGTGAATTCAAACTTGTGACTATAGTTAAAAGATGCAGTAGATCCCATTACTGATCCACTGAGACAGACGACTGCCTCTCCCCCCTCACACACACTTTGGTAACAGTCACTTAGGCCTGGTCTACACTACGGGTTTAGGTCGACTTTAGCAGCATTAAACCGAATTAAGCCTGGACACGTCCACACAACGAAGCCCTTTCTTTCGACTTAGAGCCTAACCCTGAGAAGTGTTGAACACTGCACTGACTTGTGTAAAGGCATTGTGAATGTCCATCTCCTCTCAGGACTGCAAAAGTAATGCAGCAACTTAAAATTCATAGTATAGTTATTCAGACCATCCAGTGATACAGATTGGCAATGAATAAAGCAAAAGGTCTGGATGTGCTTCCGGCTGCATCTTGTCTGTGGCACAAATTATGAGGGGTTGTGGACAAGGGGTACTGCCTCCCACCCAAGGATGACCACCTTTTCAAAAGGCAAAAGTGGGATACATGCAGGATCCCTGCCCCCCTCTGTGGCCCTGCTGCTGCCCCTCACCTTCCCCTGAGGTCCTGCCCCCTGCCCCTCCTCTTCCCCCAAGCTCCTGCCCCTTCTCTTGGAGCCCAGGCTGCTGTGGGGAGCCCCAGACCCTCCACCTGCCCTGGGAAGGGGGTTGCGGTGCCCAAGAGCAGACCCTGGCCCATGTTCCTGCTCCCCGGGGTGTGCCACTATGGGCAGGTGGAGGGTCCAGGGCTCCCTACAGCGGCCTGGGCTCCCGGACAGCTCTTATTATTGCCCGGCTCCTGCTTCTGGCCTGGCTGCAGGGGGGAAGAGGAGGAGCGTGGGGGCTCTCATGGCAAGGGGGGAGTAAGGCCCACCTCAGCCCCCCCCACACACACTGGAAAGAGGATGGCACCATCCCTGAGCCTCAGCCAGGTGCAAAGCAGCGCCACAAGGAATCTAGGACAAATGCTGTCCTGGAGTCACTCAGCCCGGTACTGGGACTTGTACTCTGCATTTTGGGACTGTCCTGCCCAATTTGAGACAGGTGGTCACCCTCCCCTCCCCCACAATGGTTTTGCACTTGCTCACAGTTCCATAGCATGCAATGGGTGGGGGGTGAAGGCATGATCCAACCTCTTTTAAGCAGTGGTCCCATATTAAATCAGTGTGGTGGCTGCCACAGTGTCACTCCTGCTACATGGTTACAATACCACTCACTGAAATTTGACGCAGCCACCCCTCCATACGGGGCAGCTGCATCAAATTTCAATAAGTGGCATAGTGGCCTGGCACACAGGGTCAGAACGTCACTGAAATGTGGCCTGGCCAACCCTCTGTCCAAATGGAAGGGCGACCGAGTCAAATGGTGCCATGACCTGGCACATAGGGAGTCTTTTCCTGTATGGCAGAGTGCAGCTGAGTCCACCAAGAGCTAACTGCTTGCAGCACCAGCTCGTGCACTATGTAGGTAAGAGAGACGGAAGGTTCCCCAGCTGAGGGAGACCCACTTTGTAAAAGGAAGGGGGGCTGAATGAGTGAGGACTGGAATGGGGTCGCTACTGTGGGTGGTGGAGACCAAAAGTTGCATCCCCTCCTTCCCCACAAGATAATCTGAATTGTGGCCACTGCATCTTGTGTTTATTAATGATACAAGGTCATTCTGATGTTTTTCGGTACAATAGGGTCTTGTATAGTTCATAAATATTATATATTATGCACAAGGACTAAACTAACTGGTGCTTAAATTTAGTCAAATACTGTTACATTAATCATTATGGCACTTGTGTAAGCTTTGAGTATTAATGTATGACGTGTGATCATAAATAGAGCTAGTAAAATTATTCACTGTGAATAATTTATTGGAATGAATTTAGCCCCTTTTGTGTTTGTGAATTATTCACAAATTGGTCATTACTTTTACTATTTTTATTTGTTTTTGGCAATTGTTCATGAATAGCTTATGAAAACAAATTTTGGGTTATAGATATTCATGAATTGGTGACACTGAGTGTTTGCTATTCATTATTCATGCGGTAGGACTGGCCATATAAGTCACACATTCCCTGATTGGATGACCTAAATTTTATAAACAGGAGGAGTCTCTTTTTATTGTTCACAAATTATCCATGAATATTTGTTTGTAACTGTCAAAACTATTGTGTGAGTAATAAAAAGAGCTTGTCCAAATGACATCAGCAGTACTCCTATTTCAGATAATGCTGACAGTGGTTTTTTTTCCATCATTTTTGCAAATAAAAAATTATTTACTCAAATTTTCATGAATTAGCAGAAAAAAGTGCTTGTGAACACTAGTTTTTATTCTCAAGAATATTCACAAAATATTTATATGATTTATTTGCCCATCTCTAATCATAGGGCCAAATTCTGATACCTTTGCTCACACAGAATAGTACTTTACTCCACAAGCAGTCTCATTTATTTAAATGCAGTTACTCTTAGGGCTTGTCTACATGGCTAGCCAAGGTGAGACTCTACAGCTCACCAGCTTGCTGCACAGTAAAATCCAGTAAAAAAAGCACACATGCATAATTAATAAGCTGTGCATATTTTTAATTTTTTGTACAGAAAAAAGCTTCTGCCGGAAAGTTGCTGCAGTTCCACCTTCCAGGGGGTGCTGTGACACTAGAACAGAGCAGCAGCTCCCAGCCGGCTAGGAAAGAGAAAGAGCCTACCTACTTCACAGCGCCTGTCGGGCCAGGTCAGGAGACAGGGGATATGGGGAGACAGACAGTTTAGGGCTGCTGGGAGGTCAGACAATGGCTCATAAGGGCTAGTGAGGGGAGAACAGCCTGGGGCAGCGGATGAATGGGAGTGGAGGCACAAGTCTACAGGGGGAAGTGAGGTGCAGGGCCACATGGGGATGGGGGAAGGGATGCAGGGCCACATAGGGACAGGGAGATGACTGAGTGGGGGCACAGAGACACATGGGGATAGAGGGAGGGTGCAGGGCCACATAGGGAAAGAAGGGTGGCTGAGTGGGGCACAGAGACACATGGAGAGGGGGTGTAGGGCCACATGGGGATGGGGGGAGTAGGTGTCTGAGTGGGAGTGGAGGGATACATGTGGATGGATGGGGGTGCAAGAAGACATGGGGGTGCAGGGACACATGGGGATAGGAACAGATGTGCCTGACTGAATGGGAGAGGCTGGGGTCAGCCAGGATCTGCATGGGGGAAGCTCCCTAGCAATCCCTCCCAGCCCTCCCAAAAGCCTGTTTCATACTTTTCCCACCCATACCCAACAACCCTCCAAGTTCACACCTAGGCTCCTTCCCAGCAATTACTTCCCTCTCCCTCAGTCCTCCATTACCCCTGACTCCCTCAAGCCTTTACACTTCTTCTGAGGGGTGCGGGAAATATGGTTCTGTATTGTAGTTTAAATGAATTATTACTGAGAGTTCTGTATTAATATGCCTAGTAAGGAATCTATTTGTCAAAAAAAATTCCTAAATATTTTTTGTTGTCTGTATTGTAACAGACATACTTGCTGACAGGTATTTTGAAATAAATGACCAAAAATAATTGAAACTTGTGTGATTATATTGTGTTATTTTGACAAATAAAATATGTAGAATTTTGCAGAATTTGAAAATGTGCACAGAATTTACAAACGTAGAATTATGTACAAAAAATAAGTGAATTCAAAAATAAAACAATATAAAACTTTAGAGCCTACAACTCCACTCAGTCCTATTTCTTGTTCAGCCAATCACTCAGACAAACAAGTTTGTTTACATTTGCAGGAGCTAATGCTGCCCGCTTCTTATTCACAATGTCACCTGAAAGTGAGAACAGGCGTTCTCATTGCACTGTTGTAGCCGGTGTCGCAAGATATTTACATGCCAGATGTGCTAAAGATTCCTACATCCCTTCATGCTTCAACCACCATTCCAGAGGATGTGATCATGCTGATGATGGGTTCTGCTCGATAACAATCCAAAGCAGTGCAGACCAATGCATGTTCATTTTCATAATCTGAATCATATGCCAGCAGCAGAAGGTTGATTTTCTTTTTTGTTGGTTCGGGTTCTGTAGTTTCCACATCGGAGTGTTGCTTTTTTAAGACTTCTGAAAGCAGGAGCCACACCTCATCCTTCTCAGATTTTAGAAGGCACTTCAGATTCTTAAACCTTGGGTAGCTATAGCTATCTTTAGAAATCTCACATTGGTACCTTCTTTGTGTTTTGTCAAATCTGCAGCAAAAGTGTTCTTAAAATGAACATGTGCTGAGTCATCATCCGAGCTTACTATAACATGAAATATATGGTAGAATGCGGGTAAAATAGAGCCAGAGACATACAATTCTCCCCCAATGAGTTCAGTCACAAATTTAATGAACGCATTATTTTTTTAACGAGTGTCATCAGCATGGAAGCATGTCCTCTGGAATGGTGGCTGAAGCATGAAGGGGCATATGAATGTTTAGCATATCTGGCATGTAAATATCCTGTAATGCTGGCTACAAAAGTCCCATGCGAATGCCTGTTCTCACTTTCTGATGACGTTGTTAGGATATAGATATTTAGGCCTGTTTATAAAGGCCTATACTTTAAGAATTTAGGTGTATTTTTATTACTTAGCTAGTTATAGAGGTATAAAAGAAAGAATTAAAATTACTGTCTGTCTGTGAAAGTGCCTTTTTGTACTGTGACAGTCTGAGGCTTTGTTTTTAGGCTAAGTAAGGCCTTTGGCTAAGCAGCAGAGGCAGCCATAAGCTAAGAAGTGAACAATCACATTTTTACATTTCAAACTGGTTACATGGAAATAAGGTGCTATTGGGCTGTTAGGAATACAATTTTGTCCTGGTATTTTTATTACCTTTAGAGAAAGGAAAGAGCCTAGAACATTTAAAAGGAAATTTAGTTTAATAATTTTTTGTCTGGTAAAAACTTACTTATTAATAGACACAGCTGAAAAACCCTTAGGTTTGTATAAATGTAGTTGTAAAATTCTTACTGTTTTGTATGTTTATTTGCATGGTCTTTGGTTGGTTTTGTAATTGTTTTTGTTTGCTGTATAATTAATTTTGTTGGGTGTAAACCAATTAAGGTGGTAAAATATAATTGGTTAAATAATTATGTTACAGTATGTTAGAATTGGTTAGTTAAATTTTAGTAAAATAATTGGTTAAGGTATAGCTAAGCAAAACTAAAGTTTTACTATATAGTTTGCAGTCAATCAGGAAGTAAGGGTGGGAATGGAAACAGGGAATGGAAGTGGGGAAATTGGAATCATGTTTTGCTAAGGGAACATGGGAACAGGGAATGGGGGTGGGAAAATTGGGATTATGTTTTGTTAAGGGGGGAAATGGGAACAGGAAATGGGAACAGAAACAGGAACATAGGCAAGGCTCTGTAGTGTCAGAGCTGGGAAGGGAGACACTAAAAAAGGAAACTAAAATCATGCTTGCTAAAAGTTCACCCCAATAAACATCAAATTGTTTGCGCCTTTAAACTTCGGGTATTGTTGCTCTCTGTTCATGCAAAAAGGACCAGGAAAGTAAGAGGGTAAAAAAATAAGCCCCTTAACATCTTGGTGCCATGACTCGGATGCATCGCATCGGATAGGTGAGTGGCAGCCTGTAAGTCCCCCTCCCCAACAGTCTGCGCAGCTGCTTGGAGGGGGTATAGCGAACTCTCGTAATGGTAGTTGCGGGTTCTGGCAAACCAGAGTAAAAATTTTTTAGAATAAATGAATAAGGAAGAACCAGGCCCATACCAGGTGCAGGGGTCAGCCTGGGATGAGATTAAAAAGGAAACGGAGGAAGTGTTAGGCGACCCAGAGGGATGGGGAGTGGCTGAGAAGCCCATCCTCCTTTGGTATATGGGTAGTGGAAGAAGGTCCCTGCCCACTGGGACTAAATGCCTTCCAGGGAAAGAAGGCACTTCAGTCCATTTGTAAAAGGTTTAAAGTAAGGGCAACATTATGGAAAGCTGCCAGTAATCTTTCAAGTTTGGTGCTGTTTCAGCCAGGGCTGCTGAAGGGTTGTAAATTAGTTAGGGGTGGTTAAAAATAATTTGGCACAACAGGGTTTAAAGTCAAAAGCAGAGTTAACAGACCACCTTTAGAGACAGGAGCTGGGACTTGGTCCTGGGGGAGTGGAGAAAAAAAAAAAGGTTTCAAAGGGGGGAATGGGAACAGGGAATGGGGGTGGGAAAATTGGGATCATGTTTTGTTAAGGGGGGAAATGGGAACAGGAAATGGGAACAGAAACTTCGGGTATTGTTGCTCTCTGTTCACGCAAAAAGGACCAGGAAAGTAAGAGGGTAAAAAAATAAGTCCCCTAGCAGTTGTAAATAAGAAGTGGGCAGCATTATCTCCCGTAAATGTAAACAATCTTGTTGGTCTTAGCGATTGGCTGAACAAGAAGTAGGACTGAGTGGTCTTGTAGGCTCTAACGTTCTGTGTTGTTTTGTTTTTGAGTGCAGTTACCAAACAAAAAAAATCTACATTTATAAGTTGCACTTTCATGATAAAGAGATTGCACTACCGTACTTGTAGGAGGTGAATTGAAAAATACTGTTTCTTTTGTTTATCACTTTTACAGTGCAAATATTTGTAATAAAAATAATAATATAAAGTGAGTAGTGTACTTCGTATTCTGTGTTGTAATTGAAATCAATATTTGAAAATGTAGAGAAACATCCAAAATATTTAATAAATTTGAATTCGTATTCTATTGTTTAACAATGTGATTAACACTGTGATTAATTGTGATTAATTTTTAATTGCGATTAATTTTTTTGAGTTAATCACTTGAGTTAACTGCAATTAATTGACAGCCCTAATTTAAACTGAAAACAAGGTGCTTAGCTATGATGTAGTAGTGTCTACATAGGATGTTACTGTGCTGCAAGCTGATGCATTCAAATTCTGGACTGCTACATAGTGTCTTGCCATGAATACAAGCCCTCAGAGTGAAGTATCTGGCCCCTCACAGTACATTTTTCTATTTTTTTTCTTGACAACAGCTCAACCTTTCATATAAGATGATGGAAGGAAATGAGGATTCTATTGAAGACCATCTCACTGCTTATGCAATTCAGCTTAGTATTCAAGAATCAATTGAAGCCAGCCAACCAACAACTTCCCATTACCATGAAAGGTACTTTAGTAAGTCAGAAAACACATACATGTGATGAGAAAATAGCAAATTCTTTAAGTGTTCTCGACAGTTGAAATTAAAAATTTCTTTATGTCATCCTAGCATTTTAGTTTTAGTTTGGCTATTATCTGTGTTTGTGTTTACACCCAGGCCCTGTATGAAGACATGACTGAATACAGCAAACATAACATAACTGTCTTCATTAGTTACATGCTAGTAAATAATCCTCTTTTTGAAGTAAATGGACGATGCTTTGTTTGTACTCTCTGGGTATGTGTGATGGGTTGCCCCCGCCCTCTGGGGTGCCACCTGATGTATTGGGGTACCACTGAGCCCTCCTGTTCCACCAGCCTGGGCTCCCTTACACTGTCCTGCTGAGCCAGGCCCTCAAGCAGCACACACACAGGTAGGAACACACCCAGCTGTAGAAAGATACAGACACTGAAATAAGCACTGTATGGGGGAGGCTTCAGCTAGAGAATTGCCCAATACTCAAGCGCACACCCCCTCTGAAGTGTAAACCCAAAATTGTATTGTCTTATGCTGCACAGAGAACGATACTAAAAAACTGGTTACAAGTAGTAGTTTCTCACCCTAAATGTTATTTTAGGTAGATTGCAGAGGTTCTTGCAGGCAAACTGCTCTTGCTTGCAGCTTAAAACTCTAGGTATTTCTTTCACAGGCCAGACACCTTCCCAGCCTGGTCTCAGTCCTTCCCCCCACCCTTTGTCTTTGTTTCTTAGATGTTCAAAGCAGTCATCAGTGAAGAACGAACACTGATTATGTCCCTCCCTGGCCTTAAATAGGTTTTACATATGGCGGGAATCCTTTGTTTTTCAGTGTGGTTCTCCCCACCCCACCCCACAGTGGAAAAATACTGGTATTCTTTCATGGAGTTCAGTACCAGATAACATGATCACAAGACCCTGCAGTGTCAAAGCAGCCATGATTCAAGGGCTGTTTGTAGCATCTCAGGAAGGTGGGAGATTAGCATCTTCAAAGACCTATTTTTCTCCCTAATGGTCCATTGACTTGTCCCCAGCTAGCCAGCCAGATTGATTGCATTCTGTCTGGTGGGCATTCCCCAATTGCAAATACTTTTGTAGTACAGATGTATAGTCAATATTCCTAACTTTAGATACAAAAATGAGACATACATACAAATAGGATAATCATATTCAGTAAATCATAACCTTTCCAATGATACCTCACGCCTTATCTTGTACAAAACATATAGTTATGCTTTAATCATATTATAACAATATATCTATGAAGAATATGTGGTGTAGTGTCACAGTACGTCTACACTGCAATGTAAGCTCAGGGTTAGTAGAACTTGAGTTAGCAGACCTGGAGTTTGTTAACCTAGTGCTTGAGCATCTACACTCATTTGTAGCCCCAGGTTAGGAATTGTTGAACCGTGGGTCCCAACCTGCGGCTCCAGCATCTACATTGCATTATGCAGGTCCAAGTCCAACCACCAATATCCCAGACTTCCTAATGCCCTCTCAAAATGTGACTGCTCTGGCCCTTTGTTTGTGGTGCAAGCATGGGAAAACTGGACTGTCCACCAAACTTGTCTGTCCAGAGGATAAAGTCAGTCAGCCATGGGATTGTGGAATACTTCTGGTGGACTCCCAGACCACAAGTCCAGTAGTGCTGTGTCTACACTGCAAAGCAATAGGGCTTGAATCCTGGGTGACTCAGGTCATGTCTACACTTACCGGGGATTGATGCTGCTATGATCGATGCAGCGGAGGTCGATTTAGTGGATCTAGTGAAGACCCACTAAATCAATCGCAGAGTGCTCTCCAGTTGACTCCAGTACTCCACCAGAATGAAAGGAGTTAGGTACGCTGATGAGAGAGCGTCTCCCATTGACGCATCGCGGTGTCGACACCGCTGTAAGTCGACCTAAACTACGTCGACTCCACCTACGTTATTCATGTCGCTGGAGGACCGTAACTTAGGTCGACTTACCCCAGTAGACAAGGCATGAGACTCAGACCTTCCACCCCACTGGGGTCGTGGGCCCAGGTCCTGGATTAGTGCGGTGTGTGTGTAGGCCTAAAGAACACTTGTGTTTTTCCTAAATACCAGACACTGGGGGTTTAGGCTTGAGCCTGAGTTCAAATCCTGGGATTACATTACGATGTAGACATACCCTAAGTATTCTATAGTTATAACCACATTTAAAAGGCTTTCTGGGGAGAATGCTGGCCAGTGTGCAGAAAATGGTGTAGCAGCCACACTGACATATGTATATTCTGTAAAAGAAATGTTAGGCCTTGATGGAGCACAGATTTATGCATATGATTAACTTTATGATGTAAGTCCCATTGATTTCAGGGTTGTGTCCTTAATGTGCATTCAGAATCCAGAGCTAAGAAGCTCAATGCAAAATACGTGTCTGTGTTGGTGGGAAGAAAAGGAAGAGCTCTGTGCAAGGACTATTGGGCATAAGCCCAAATGTGTAGAACACACCTCTGACTCATAGATTCCACCTTATAGCAGAGGTCTTGCAGAGCGGCCTGTGCCGGGTATTGGGAAGAGCCAGAATACAGGCAGACAACTTCTGCCTCATGCCTCCATCACACACCATGGATCTTCTGATGGATAATTGTGCAATGACTGCCAACATTTCACCCAATTATAGTAATTCAAGAAATTGTATTTAACTATCTGATTTCATAGCACTTCCACTCAGAAAATTCTCACTGGGAATTACCCACACAGAGGAACTGCAGGATTGGACCCTAAAACAGCAAAACTGTGGTACAGTTTTATTTGTTTTTAAATTGTGAAAAACAAAATTATTGAGTTTTGAATTAAAGACATGGTTAGTATTTTTAAAATCATATATTAGCATAGATTTTAAAATATATATTAGCATAGATTGTTTTCTGTTTGAGCCAACTGCCCTCAGATATGACATGTAGCATTTCTGTTGTGGATGTTGAGTAAAATTTTCAAAAGTGCCTAAATGATTTAGGAGCCTACAGGTCCCATGGACTTTCAATGAGACTTTGGTTTCTAAGTACCTACATCATTTTTGAAAATTGGTCTTCATTTTCTAAGTCACTAAGATGCTTTTGAAAATGTTACCTGTTAGCTACCTCTATTGATGAAACAAAACTTGGCTTTAATGGGAGTTGTATGGCAAAAACCCCACTATACGTTTCTGATCACTATAAATTGAAGGACTTTTTGTAAAATGCTGTACAGTATTTGAAAATGAAGGCAAAGGCAGACAAGTGTTAACCACCCAATTCAATTTATGACTTTGATCCTATAATGGGATCAATGGAATTCTGAGAAAGTAAAGGTCCACGTGTGGTTCCTATTTCCTATTGCAAGATCAGAGCCTATTTCTTCACTGAAGACTGTCAAACAGTGCCACTGTCCATTTTCATCTATGATTTGGCTGATTCCTACTATTATGCTGTTGTACTTGTTGTCATAGTATCTCAGGATCCTGGCAGCCATTGGCATTTTTACCACTGTATCACATAGATCTGCTCTGAATAGGTTTAAATGACATTGTTAAAAATGTTGGCAACTGTGTCTATACATTAGAACTGTATTATATTAGCTGCAGAGGGAAACCAGAAAAAAGGCTAGCATAGACACAACCAAACAGACCTATCACTAGCCTGAGGCAGAGCCCAGGCAATGAGTGGGGGAGCATGTAGGGGTCATGTGCCACCCCGAGATTTGCTGCTTGGCTTGTACTGAGCATGCTCACATGGACTAAGCAGGCTCAGTAACACTGCTGAAGCCGGCTGCCCCCACTCCTACTATTGGCAAGTCTGGGTCATCTTTGGCCTGAAGCCTGGGGTCCAGAGTCTGTTCAAACTGTTATCCTGTATCTAACATTCCTGAGTGCTCTGTCAGGTCACATAGTGAATCAGGATTTGTAACGAGGTGATATAAACCTAAAGTTGAAAACCAGTGGAAACAGGTGATTAAAACCACTAAAAATTGTACTTTCACGTACTGTATCTATATTGTGTATACTTGATATCTTTTGTCATCCCTTCAACAGATTTGTACCACCCAGTGATCAAAATAGGAAACTTATAACAGCCATAAGACAAGGTACAAATATTGAAATAAAATATTCACTGTGCAAAGCACTGAGCTTGTCCTATTTTTTTCAGATATGCACTATTTTTTGTTTCAGGCCAAGTATTTGATCTTCAGAACTATGTGAAACATAAGTATGCTTTGGATGAAGCTGATGAAAGAGGTTGGTTTCCACTTCATGAGGCTGCAGCTCAGCCAATTCAGCAAATACTTGAAATCATTCTGGATGGTGAGTGAGCTCAAGACACCCCACGGGGCTATGAGATTGGAAAGATACAAGACAAGGAGCAATAAATAGACTCAATAACTGCAAAATGTATGAGAAAACCCTCCTCAGTTTCATGGCTTCATTAGTCACATGGGCCAAATTCTCTGCTGGTGTAAATTGGCACAGCTCTGTTGACTTCAGTGAAGCTCCACCTATGTACACCGGCAGACAGGTTGGTCAGTTTTGAATGACTTTGTTCAGAAAACTACAATTATTCAGAGAAGAGCTGCATGATCTAATCACTGACTACAATGGTCAACCATTGTGGCAGGACTAACTAGTAAGTCAACGTTTAAAATAGTTGTAAATTCATTTTCATGCAGGTATTTATCAACATGGCATTTGTGTTATGTCCTAGGTGCTTGTCATTTTAATTTTGTATTTTGTTTTCTACTTTCTGAACTCTAGCATCTTATAAATCAATGTGGGAATACAAAACATGTGATGGAGAAACACCGTTAACTTTGGCAGCAAAAGCTGGTTTTGTGGAAAATGTAAGAACATTATTGGAAAAGGGTGTTTGGCCTAATACCACAAACAATAAAGGAGAAACTCCTCTTCTCATTGGTAATTGCTTCCTTTCTATGATTAAACCAACACGAATAGCAGAGTTTTCAGTGTTCTAAACTATTCTATCTAGTTCCTGCATTCCCCAAAGCTAACCATAACAAGATGATCTGGGGCCTGCTCCTGTAAACCCTTCTTCATGTGACTAGTCCTTACTCACTTGACTATTCCAATTGGCTAAAATGGCTTAGTTGCTATTCAATTTTTAGAAGGAAAATAAAAATGGACTATGCTGCCACCAAATAATGTTAATTTTGCTTGAGTAAATTTTCAGGGTTAATTGTTGACTTTCTGGTACCTATGGGTATGTCTACACTGCAATGTAAGCCCAGCATTCGAACTCAAGTTCAAGTCTGACCCTCCTTCCGTCTACACACAAATTGTGCTAATGCAGGGCTCAGACACAGGGTTCCAGGACTCCACAGGGGTGGAGGGTCTGAGCCTGAGTCAAGCTGGGATTCAGGTTCAAGCCCTGTTGCTTTGTAATGTAGATGTTGCCCCACTGGATTCATGCTCTGGGAGTCTGCAAAAAATATTTCACAATCCCACGGGCCAACTTTTTTTGTCCTCTGGACAGACAAATTTGGTGAACAGTCAAGTTTTCCCATGCTTGCACCATGAACAAAGGGCTACAGGGGCTACATTTTGAGAGGGTGCTAGGAAGTCTGGGATATGGATGGTAGGATTTAGTCCTGCATAATGTAGTGTAGAAACTGAAGCCCCAGATTGGGACCCATGGTTCAATTCCTAACCTGGGATTACAAATGACTACAGGCACTCAAGCCTTAGGTTAACAAATCCAGAGTCTGCTCACTCAAATTCTACTAATCCTGCCATGTAGACATATGAGTCTGATCCCTCACTCTTGAAATCTGTGAGAGCTTTGTTATTGACTGAAGTGGGTGCAGGAGGAGACCCTGCATGATGTTGTAGGGGGCATGTTTCAGAAGTGGTCATGTTAGGTTTCTTCCCACTGTAATTAATTTATGTTCTTAGAGTTATAAACATCAGACAAAAGGTAGGTGAAAATAATGAAAGAAATATATTCTTAAGTTGAACTAATAGAATTTGGACTAAGAAAGTACAAGGAACACAGTTATAAAAAGGAGTTGATCTATACGCTAAACAGAAGGAATACCTTTGTACATTCAGGAAAAGTAATTAGGAGTGTGACGGGTTGGGTCACAGAGACCCCCTTGGGCCTGCCACCTGATGTGCTGAGACTACCTCTTAGCCCGTTTTTCCTGCCAGCTTGGGACTTCCGTACCCTGTCTTGTTGAGCCAGACACTTTAGCCTGCTACAAACACAGACCCAGGGTCTGAACCACATCCCCCAAAAGCTGCAGACTTAACTGAAAACGGCTTAGAAAGTGCTCCTGTCTCTAGCACCCAGATCCCCAGTTCCCAATGAGATCCAAACCCCAAATAAATCCATTTTACTCGATATAAAGCATATACAGGGTAAACTCATAAATTGTCCGCCCTCTATAACACTGATAGAGAGATATGAACAGCTGTTTGCTCCCCCAGGAATTAATTACTTACTCTGGGTTAATTAATAAGTAAAAGTGATTTTATTAAATATAAAAGTAGGATTTAAGTGGTTCCAAGTAATAACAGATAGAACAGAGTAAGATACCAAGCAAAATCAAATAAAATATGCAAGTCTAAAGTAGATTATAAGCTTTCTAATAATACCTTACAAGAGACCTTTTGCATGAAGCATATTTCAATTATATTATAGTCACACTCATTAGCATATTTTTATAAAATCATATGGAGTGCAACATCACAAGGAGTCCTCTTTCTTTAAGAAGTTTTACCAACTACTTTTCACCAAGAGACTGCCAAGGCATCTTGGGGAATTTCCACTCTCCTGCTGTATGAACAACTGAGGGGTTTAATTTACTGACACTGAGTTTGTGCTGAACATTTTTAAAGTACCTTTCTATAATAGAGATGAGAGATTTATATTTCAGAGAGGCAACATTTGCCTCCCTGCATAAAGTATTTTCTATTCTTTGTTTCACATGAATTACAAAAGTAACCTGTATAGTCTTTCATCTAGTCTTCTGAGAGAAAACTGGTATGGACCCCAAATTTTGAATAGATGCTATTCCAATATTCCATCTTTTCTCTTTCTCTCCTGCTACCGCTTCAGCAAATCAGAGCACTTTCAGCCTAAATTCCAGTGCCATTCTCCCACCTATGAGTCACAACAAACACTCAGTTGGGTGGGCTTACAGCTCCAGAGTGAATCTGAGATGCAATCAGACTCTGATCAAATGATTTCTGGAATGTGCATCCTGAGTTGCCTTGAAGATTTGGGGAAGACATCACAAATTCTAATCCACCTGGTAGAACATTCTTATATTGATTGCAAAGACTTGACCAAAAGATGCATTTGCTTTCTGCAACTAGTATGTTGTGTAACAGAACACAGAGGTTATCCCACATTTTTTAAAAAAAAAGTTACACCTGGAAGTTCTACTGTTTTGTTTTTCTGGAGAAATATTTTAAACCATTTTATTTTTGTTAAAAACAACAAGGAGTCCAGTGGCACCTTAAAGACTAACAGATTTATCTGGGCATAAGCTTTCGTGGGTAGAAGAAGTGGGTTTTTACCCACGAAAGCTTATGCCCAAATAAATCTGTTAGTCTTTAAGGTGCCACCGGACTCCCTGTTGTTTTTGTGGATACAGACTAACACGGCTACCCCCTTACTTTTGTTGTTACATTTGATTTGGTAGAACTTTTCTTTTTAAAATTTTTCATATGAATTTAGTGCATATGAAAGATGCAGGGTTGATGTTCCTGGAAACTGAGTTCCTTTCCTTATTTACAGAATAGATACAGCACAGGCAGTGGCAGCTGAAGTTTTCCTACACTGCCTTGCCAATGTACCTTATCCCTGAAACAGAGGGACCATCTGTAAGTGGAAGCAGATAGTTTATTTTCTGTACATGTTTAGTTACCCAAAGTCCTTTGAATGGAAAGACTTCCATTGACTTCACTGGACTTTAGATCAGGCCCAGGGGCCAGATTTTTAAAGGTATTTAGGTGCCTAGAGATGCATATAGGCACCTAATGGGATTTTCAAACACCTGGGTGCCTAACTCCCATTGATGTCATTCTACATGACAATCTGCATCTTAAAATGCTATCACGGGGACCTCTGCTCACCCCACCTGGGCCTCCTGATAGCCACTCTGGAGATTAGCTCTTCCAGCCCAATGTCCTTCTTGTGGTTCCTTAGCTCCTTGTCTCTCTCGGTCTGCAACTCCTCTCTTGCTCCAGGAGTAGCAGCTTCTTCTCTGTGACGCAGCCCTCCAGCCAGGTTAGTGTGGTGTTTCCCCTTCCAGGAATATTGGAATATCAACACCTTCCTCGCCATCCCAGGCAATCCTTAAGTCCACTACCCTGGGTTGGCCACTTACTCAGTGAATAGAACACATGGCCCCAGAAAGCCTCCAAGTTCACTGCCCAAATTGTGCCACTCACTCAGTAGCTGGGAGGGGAATCCAGGTCCACCCTCTACTCTGGATTCCAGTCCAGGGCCCTATTTCCAGCAGCAAAGATCCAGACAACCACAAACCGTCCTGTCACTCGGAGTGTTTCCGACCTCACCTTCTCCACCCCTCTAGCCAAATCTTTTCCTCTGGGTGTACTACACAAATCCTTCCTCTGGGGTCTAAATCTGTGTCTCCCTTGTCCCAGGGAGAGGGCCTGCAGCCCTCTTCCCCTGAGCCCTCTTTCTGCTACCAGCTCCCTGGTTTTATAGAAGCCCCACCTGTTCCTGCACAGGTAAACTTCCCTTAATTAGGGATGGCCTCTCAGCCTTAATATTCCCCAGTTTGCAGCCTTATAGGTTAATTGGCGTATGTGGCCTAAATTGACCTCTTCAGGACTAATGTGGGGGAGCATACCCCATCAGAGGTGCCTAATTACTTGTAAAAATCTGGCCTCATGTGACCACTCAAGGCACAAGTAGTGGTCAGGAGTCCAAGTGAGGGTTTAACTAGTGGCTGTACAACTTTTAATGAAATCTTGGATGTTTTACAAATAGTTGTTTATGACTGTGGTGGCCTACTGGAGAATATAATGAATTTTATTATTTTTACAGGCTTTGTCAGGAGTAGTTGGGTATTTTCACTTTCAGAAAGAATTTGTGGAAAATGGCATGCAACTAAATTACTAAGGAATAACTCAGTTCAAAGCCAGATTATTCTTTTGGAAAGTTTTCTGCTGATATATTTAAATGAGCTTTACCCTATATTAGTAATTTAAGTGCACCAGCTTCCAGCTCTTGTTGAAAATGAAAGTACTCAAGGCCTTATGAAGAAAATCAATTTGTAAAATTAATACAATTCCCACATCATACATACCGAAATACAATGATCAGACTTATTAAAACATTACATTTGATGGGTACTAACTTTTGTCAATTCTAACCACAAAGAATACCCAATGAAGCAATTAATGTTAAAATGTTAAGGTCTGAGCCACAAAGGATCTATAAAAGTTTCTTTAGATTTATTGCTTTGTATTTCTCCAGTTCTTTCCAGTAGTTGCAAATCCATAGAACTTTTAAGATAAGATTATTAGCCATTGCTGCTTGATGAATACCAGGAAGAGTAAACTCAACTAGAATTGAAGGAAAAGGATTTTTTTTTCTTCCCTACTAAATTTATTCTCCTGGATATTTCTATTTATGATTTCCTGATAGGTTGAGTTTTTTGGGGCTGTTATCAGTTGTAATCGAGTCTGTGGGAGTGGAGGGTGTTTTGCACCTTACAGTTCGATCCTAGTCACACTGAAGTCAGTGAGAGCATCATCAAGCACTTACCACTCAATATAAGTCGCAATTGAGAATTGCTTTTAATTTAACTTAATTACTCCTGTACTAACTCTACAAGAGAGCCGTAGATTAGAGGACTCTTTAGTTGGGTACCTAAAACTCCATTGAAGTCAAAGTAACTATGAATAGCATTATCACACAGCAGAGATCAGCTGAAACTAAGTAATCGCAAATAATGTTTTTTTGAGGGGAAAGCTTCTGTATTTACTGCTGAGGCCTTGAAGCTTCACAGAATATTGAATATTTGTCCAAAAATTCTGGGTCAGATCATGCTATCCATTGAAAGAAAAAATCTAATTGAAATCAATGGACGTGCCATTATACATTAAAGATGTACTACCAAGCTCATACAGAATGTGAAAGTCAAAACAAGGCACAAAAAAGTATAAACCATATGAAAATAAAGGTAGAAATATTACAGTTAAATTTTAAAATCTGACCACAATTAATCTGGGTAGCAAAATGTGCATGAACCGAAAACTCTCCCATAGGCAGGTAACTTGTGCTGGTCTTGAGCTGCATTATCCATGAAAATTTCACAGTTGGATCCTCAAAAGGGCAGAATTCGGCCTTTGAGTATAACATATGTCAGTGATATCTTGGCTAGTGACAACCAGTGAACATCAGTTTAGGCATTAGAATTAGAAGCTGACCTAATAAGTGGGATAGTTGGAATACTGGGAGAACATTGACGAGTTTGCTGTAGCATTAAAGGTAAAGGCTGTATTCAACTGTGACAAATGGTGGTGAAGGTTATACACTAGATCCAAGTTGGAAAGAAGAATGGGTGTTCATGTTAAGTAGCAAATGTATATCAACATAGTGTTCAGTGGAAGGCCAGTCTTACAAGCCTGGCATATGTGGAACACTGATAGAGATCTTTGGGAGATCCATACATGAAGAACAAAGCCCTGTGAATGTACCTTACTTGCCAAGGGGGGAGGAAAAGTGGTGTGGCTGCAAAAACAATTAACTGGATGGAGTAAGATAAAGCAGTACCCTTCTGTTTTTGCTTTTACCTTTCTGTTTGCTGCTTTTCTTGCAATACTCCTGCTTCTGTAGCCTCAGAACATAAATTTTGCATACACACTGAATGTCAATCAGTGCCAGTTACACTATTTTACCATTTGCATGCAAGTACCCTGATTGCCTGACCAGCTTACACCCAGCATGTAATTTACACCATCCTTTACTTGCCAGTGTATTTGGTCCACCGACTGCTAGGAAAGAGGTCTGAATTTGGCCCACATGGATGAACTGCTTAATTTTCTCCAAACACTGAAAAAAATGTAAGCCTCACAATTCATCTTTCAGCATGTGTAACGAGATCTCTAATGGTGTCTTTTTTTCTTCTTTTTCCATATTTTCAAGCTGTGAGACGGGGCTCTTACGAAATGGTATTGGCTCTGATTAAATACAACTGTCGTATCCACCAGCCGTGTGTAAAACGCTGGTCAGCAATGCATGAAGCTGCAAAACAAGGCTGCAAAGAGATTGTTTCTCTGCTTCTGAAGAATGGAGGAAATGTGCACCTGAAAGATGGTTATGGGGTAACGCCATTAGGAGTTGCTGCTGAATATGGACACTGTGATGTGCTGGAGCATCTTATTCATAAAGGTATGTAGGCAGGTAAAGATTTGTGCTTCAGCAGCTGCATACATATTGTCTGGTTACCAGGGCATATGAGAGGCCACATATATCTGATCACATTAAAAGGGCGGTAAGTGTCTCTGATCTTACACTGTGTTTAAAAAAATAAATATTGAAGATCACAGTGAGCTAGAGAGCAACTTTGGTCTAAACAAATCTACTGTAATTTTAGCTTGTTTGGGGTTCTCCATTTGATTTTCTCTTTTTTTCATCTTGGTTCCAAACATAACCTACTCATTGCTGGGGTTATTTATTGTGTGATCACCAAGGAGACAGCGAGGGTGTGTCCATACTGCAATAAAAATCCCATGGTAGCGAGTCTCAGAGCCTGGGTCAGCTGACTTGGACTTACACTACAGGGTTAAAAATAGCAGTGTAAATGTTTGGGCTTGGGCTGGAGCCTGGCTCTGAAACCCAGCAAAAGGGAAGGGTCTGAGAGCCCAAATGTCTACACTGCTCTTTTTAGCCCTGTAGCGCACGCCCAAGACAGTTGACCCAGGCTCTGAGGCTCACAGCTGCAGATTTCTTATCGCAGTGTAGACGTACCCCAAGAGGCAGCTGATAACCAGAAAATTATTTTAAAGCCTATTCCATGACTTTCCATGGGTGGAAACTAATGCTTGACACCATAGAAAGTCAGGAATCCTGGATTTCAATGGGTAGATAGCATTAATTTCTAGCCTCAGTGAACTGTGACTCTTTCAGGTGTGTTGCTCCCCCCTCTTTCTGAAGCTGCAATCTCTCCCTCTCCTTTGTCACATCATTTAAGATTTCTGTATTTGTTTCCCCATCTGTTAAACAGAGACAATGTTCCTTTAAGATCTATGGGTAAAAGTGCTAGAAAAATGCTAAACACTATTGTTAATTCGTATTCTAATGCCATAGTATGCTAAATGTTTTACAGACAGGTGTGAAGACAACATACTTACCCTGAAGCACTCACAATCTAAATAGATAGTTTTCCAATGAAAGATCAGGATGGGCGTGACTAAAAGAGATGTGCTTGTACAATGAAATTGAACAGGCACTTCGTTAGTTCCACAGTTTTTGTTTGGATAGTTTGAAAAATGTGTCACGTTTTCTGTTCAGTCACCTGGCCAGTTAACACACAAGAAAGACTAAAGGGCAGGTTTACACTAAAAAGTTATGTCAGCAGTGCCCAACCTACGGCCCACCAGAGCATTTCATAAGGCCCAGGGCCTGCTTCAACACAATATACTAATGGCCAATTCATTAGCGTTTTGTCATTATGTTGACATCATTTTAGTTTACGCAAGTGTGTAAATAGACAATACTGAACACAGAAACAATCTATCTAAATACCTATGGAACAAGCTGAACTTAAAGTATAAATCAATACAGGTGACATTAAATCTTATTAAAATATGTAAAATCTGCTTGGGCCACACAAGGTGGTGCTTAGGTTTATAGAGGCCCTCCTGTGTAATAAGTTTGAGCACCACTGAGTTAGGTCAATCCAGTGACGTTACTCAGAGGTATGAAAAGGTAATTAAACTGACCTAACCCCCGGTGTAGATGGTATTGGGTCAATGGAAGAATTCTTTTGCCTCTGCCTTTCGGGAAGGTGGATTAACTACAGCAAAGGGAGAACCCGTCCCGTCAGTGTAATGACTGTCTGCTCTACTGAAGCGCTATAATGCTGTAGCTGCACCGCTGTAGTGGTTTAAGTGTAGACATAACCTAATTTTTCCCAATTTCCATCTCGACTGTCCCTTTATATTGAGCTGTAAATCAGTGAAACCCTTGGACTTTGGGTTAAAAGCATGAAACGTAATGTGGTAATACAATGATACATGCTGATCTCTTTTCCGATAGGAAATCCCTAATAGAACACTCCTGCTGGCAATAAAAGGAACTAATCTTCACTGTCCATAATGTCAATCTATAATCCATCTTTTTTTTACTATTCATTTATACTTGTATATTTCCAATGTCACTTATTTTCTTTTAAAAAAACCAGCATATTAGGGGTGTCTAGAATACAGTATTCAGACTCATCTACATAAACCCTCCTTTACACAATGGGTGTAGTTCTATCACAGTTAAATATGTTTTAAATGATAGAAGAGACAACAGTTGAAAGTGTATCCCAGAAACAAAAAAGGATTACATGACACCCATGAGTGTTTTATATAGATACTTTTCTACCAACACGGAGCAATTTTCACCTGTGCACAACAGCAATATACTCGCTTACTCAGATGTTCATTTATTACTTATGTTAAGCTATATTTAATATTTTAAGCTTCATACTATCTAGTTTCCCAATACCAACATAACAGAGTGCTGTTGTAATGTGTTTAAGGTTTCTGTTAGAGTTCATATCATTGTCAGCATTCCATGTTTATAGCAATGATTGAAGTTTGTTAGTTGCAGACTCAAAGAACAGTCTTTTACAGTTGTTGCTCTGGCATGCAATTAAATTACTAATCTACATAGCAGCTTCCATCAGGGCTTTACAGTTCAGTTACAGTTCAGTACATTTAGCATTGGTTTTATGTTATTTACACTGCCCCCTGCAAGCTGTTTCATGGGTACAGTGTATCAATTTATATTATAGCACACATTAATTCCTAACTGTACTTAGAAATTATATAGCACTTTATAGTTTCAAAGCACTGTACAAACGTATCCCAAACTTGGCAATTCACAGTGCCTTCCATCCTGACTTCTCTCTCTTTTCATAGTCCTAATCATCCGAATGGGTAATGTCAACCCTTCCAGATGGTCCTGAAATATGGTCCACTTTGGCAGGCAGCATGCATAATGTAGTGTATCAGTGCAGCATTGGAATTATTCTCCAAAGTGCTTGACTATTTAAAATAATATTTTACGCTTATATAGTGCTTTACAGTAATGAAGCACTGCACAGACATCCTCATTACATGCCTGTGAGGTAGGTAGGTAAGTATTATGACTCAATGTTATAGGTGGGGTAATAGACACAAGGGTGAGACAATAGCAGAATATAGATTAGAACTCAAGAGCTGCTTGCTTCCATCCCTAAAATCAGTCCCCTAAATCACACCGCTCTACAAAATTGGCTGTTGCTTGGCTTCATTCACAGACTTCAGCTGTTTTGGTCAGAAGGAATTAGACTTTGTTTGTCTTTAAATGATTGAGCCATACAAACCGTGGAGAACTAGGAAATATTTGTGGTTTTTTATAAATATCTTATGCCCTTCAGTGTACCTGGGTGATATTACCCTTCTTGAATGCACAGAGTTAGATGAAAAGGGATTGGTTACAAAACTAGGCAGGAAAGATAAAACAAAGACCTAGATAAGGAGCTTCCTCTCAAATACCATAGCCAGGTTTATAGCTGTGAAGAGAGATAAAATAAATAATAAATCATTCTTTGTTCTGGAGAAGCTGCTGATGTGTCACTGCACACTGCTACTGGCTGAAGGCTCCCTGAGGGAAACTTTTGCAGGCACCAAGCCAACTTGGCCTCCTAAGTAATATGGTTGGATGGTAACCAGAAGGGTATAACATAAGCTCTCAGGGCCTGTGAGGCCTACCTATTGGGTGGAGCAGGACCTGACCTGGTGCTTGTGGTGGCAGTTCAGGTAATGATAAGCATCCAGGGATCAGGCACCAACTCCAGGGTGAAGCAGGAATCAGGGGCCAAGCAGAAGGTCAGAACTGAAAAAATTTCAGTCAGAAGTCAGAAGTCAAAGTCTAAGCCAAAGGGTAAGCCAGAGTCATAATCAGGGACATCACCAGGAGTTGGAGCTAGGAGTCAGAAACCAGAATGGAGAAGGGAAGCTGTGGCTGGGGCAAGAAGCCAAAGTGCACACAGTGTAAGCACTGCTACAGGCATGGTTCACATTGAGCAGCAGCTGTACTGGTGCCACTGCAAGGCTCAAGTAGCAGGCTGCTGGCTCCCCTGCCCAATCAGGAAGCACAACCATTAGGAGAGGGCTCATTGGGCCCAGCTGAGCTTGCTGGGTTGCCTAATGACCAGGCTGGGAGCCAGCTGTGCCCCGACATGTAACTTGGAGACTCAGTCAGGGAATGGTTGGTCCACAGGCACTTTTCCAAAAGAGATGTGGAGGCACAGGCCTGTCACTTGAGAAGAGTGTACTAAAGGGACTGGTAGAGGATCTTAGCAGGGCAGTTTACCAGGAACCATGACACAGACAATCAGGAATAGGATGGGATACAGAGGAACCTAGACAAACTAGAGGATTGGGCCAAAAGAAATCTGATGAGGTTCAACAAGGACAAGTGCAGAGTCCTGCATTTAGGATGAAAGAATCCCATGCATTGCTAAAGAGAGACTAGGGACAGACTGGCTAAGCAGTAGTTCTGCAGAAAAGGACCTAGGGGTTACAGTGGACAAGAAGCTGGATATGAGTCAACAGTGTGCCCTTGTTGCCAAAAAGGCTAACAGCATTTTGGGCTGTATAAGTAGGAGCATTGACAGTAGATCGAGGGACCTGATCATTCCCCTCTATTCGGCATTGGTGAAGCCTCATCTGGAGTAGTGTGTACAGTTTTGGGCCCCACACTACAAGAAGACTGTGGAAAAATTGGAAAGAGTCCAGCGGAGGGCAACAAAAATGAGGCTGGAGCCCATGACTTATGAGAAGAGGCTGAGGGAACTGGGATTGTTTAGTCTGCAGAAGAGAAGAATGAGGGGGGATTTGATAGCTGCTTTCAACTACCTGAAAAGGGGTTCCAAAGAGGATGGATCTAGACTGTTCTCAGTGGTAGCAGATGACAGAACAAGGAGTAATGATCTCAAGTTGCACTGGAGGAGGTTTTGGTTGGATATTGGGAAAAACTTTTTCACTAGGAGGGTGGTGAAGCACTGGAATGGGTTACCTACGGAGGTGGTGGAATCTCCTTCCTTAGAGGTTTTTAAGGTCAGGTTTGACAAAGCCCTGGCTGGGATTATTTAGTTGGGGATTTGTCCTGCTTTGAGCAGGGGGTTGGACTAGATGACCTCCTGAGGTCCCTTCCAACCCTGATATTCTATGATTCTATGAATATATTCTGATGTTGAGGCCAATACTGCAGATACATCTCTTACCATTGGGAATGTATGTTTCTATGCCATTTGCTTACGTCTTGTAGCCAAAACTAGATGGGAAAGGCACAGAACATGGGTAAGGCCTTTGTAGTCAGTGCCCCTTGATATTAATTGTTAATTATTATTACTATTTGCAATTTCATGTTCTGCAGAAAGTATTTCCCAATATTCAACCATATTTCCATGGTTTGAATATTTTCTAGTTGTTAGACCAGGGGTTGGCAACGTTCGGCACGTGGCTCGCCAGGATAAGCACCCTAGCGGGCTGGGCCAGTTTATTTATCTGCTGACACGGCAGGTTCGGCCGATCGCAGCCCCCACTCGCCGCGGTTCACTGTCCCGGGCCAATGGGGGCGGCGGGAAGCAGCACGGGCCGAGGGATGTGCTGGCTGTGGCTTCCCGTCACCCCCATTGGCTCGGGACGGCGAACCGCGGCCAGTGGGGGCCGCGATCGGTGGAACCTGCTGCGTCAGCAGGTAAATAAACTGGCCCGGCCCGCTAGGGTGCTTACCCTGGCGAGCCGCGTGCCGAACGTTGCCGACCCCTGTGTTAGACCCATATCATCTGTGCCTGTTGTGCTCCCCTTGATTCCATGAAAGCCATGCTGAGTGGTAACTTCATGCTTATCGTGTGCAGCAGTTTACATATCAGTGTTCTCTGGCTGCACTGCTGTGTGTGGCTTGTGCCCTTCCCCCTGGTGAGCAAAGCACCTGTTCCCCAATATACTGCACAACTCTTCACTTGACTCCTGTGCTCTATTAGAAGAAACAGTTGTTTTATTCTAATCTACATCCTGGTAGACTTTCCTGTTCCTAGGAAGATTGCCAATTACAGGCTCGCATCTCTTCTCCCATGCAAATTTTTTCAGCAAACTTGATCAGCAGACATCTTAGACAACATCCAGACTTTCCATTGGCTCCAGCTGCCCTGAGATTATTTAAAACAGGGGTTGGCAACCTTTCAGAAGTGGTGTGCCGAGTCTTCATTTATTCACTCTAATTTAAGGTTTCGCGTGCCAGTAATACATTTTAACGTTTTTAGAAGGTCTTTTTCTATAAGTCTATAATATATAACTAAACTATTGTTGTATGTAAAGTAAATAAGGGTTTTAAAATGTTTAAGAAGCTTCATTTAAAATTAAATGAAAATGTAGAGCCTCCCGGACTGGTGGCCAGGACCTGGGCAGTGTGAGTGCCATAGGTTGCCTACCCCTGTGTTAAAATCTTGAAAAACCTTTGCTGATCCTGGCCACAGCATTTAAACTATGGCAGCATGATGCAGTTCTTTTGCATCCTTCCGTGAGGTGTCTTTTGGAACTTTTAGCACTAAAGGTGGTCTGATTTTGTGTTCTCTTATTTCAACAAACTGACAGTGAAACAGCCATGGCAAGCTCTCATTTTTTTAAGCTAAGAGTTGTATGCTGCGGACAAGTATGAGAATAATGTAGTCATTTTTCAGTACTGTAAGGTGTTCTTTGAAATAATCTTTGCTACATGATTATGTAGCACTAGGGTTACCATATTTTGTGCCTCCAAATGGAGAACACTCCACGGGGCCCCGCCCCCGCCCCCAGCCCCGCCCATGCCCACGCCCCAACTCCACCCCCTCCCCAAAGTCTCCGCCCCCTCCCCTGCTTCCCGCGAACATTTGATTCGCGGGAAGCCTGAAGCAGGTAAGAGGGAGTGTGGGGGGAGGAGGCGCGGCCCAGGCTGGCCCCCCGGTGGCTCCAGCCTGGGTCGGCTCGGGCCCTGGGGTGCCGGCCCCCGGCCGACCACCCCCGGCCCGCCCAGCACTGCTGGCGGCCCGGCGCACCCCATGGCGGCCCGGCGCACCCCCTGGCTCCCGGTCCCGCAACCCCGGCCCCCGGCCTGGCCCGGCGACCCCGCGACCCCGGACCGGCTCCCGGTCCCGTGACCCCGGACCCCCGGCCTCCCGGCTCCGCGACCCCGGCCCAGCGACCCCGGAACGGCCCGGCGACCCCGCGACCCCGGACCGGCTCCCGGCCCCGCGGGCCCGGCCCCCC
>NC_048298.1:40705419-40740454 GCF_013100865.1 Trachemys scripta elegans | reverse complement strand
CCAGCCCGGCACCATGCCCCCGCGACCCCGGCCCCGCACCGCCGACCCCAGCCAAAGAGGCCCCGGCCGAGCCCTCCCTCCCTCCCGATTTTCCCGGACATGCCCGGCTTTTGGGGATTTCCCCCCGGACGGGGATTTGAGCCCCCAAAAGCCGGACATGTCCGGGAAAATCCGGAGTAACCCTAGTAGCACCATTAAGAGAAATGCTAAACAAACACATATATAGACATGGTCCCTCACAAACGAAATAGACTAGGCAAATAGAAAGTAAGGAAAATGTCAGATGTACATGTCTTAAGTTGTGTTCTATCAATATATTTCCCCATGACCTTCCTCCTTTACTGCTGACCCTGTGCTTCAGTCCTTCTACACTACCATTGCCGATCACTGTCCTGTTTAAATGTTTTTTCACATATTCAAGCAAATACCAGTGCCTTACCTTCTTTTGTAAAAGACAATTAATTGCATACTTTTTGCTTATTCACATTAATGTGCTTTTTCCCTTGGTGCAGAAGGTTGCCCTTTCAAACTATTGAATGAGTCTTTTTGACCTATTTCAGGCCTTGTAAGTATCCAGCACCTAAATATCACCAGGATTCTCAGTGAATCCCACAGCACCTTGGCTGTATTTATCAAAGCATTAACCTGTGGTGTGCTCTGTCTAATGTCCAACAAACTCCAAAGCAGAATAGTTGATACATCACTGGGAGGATTCTGTGAATAAGGAACATATGTAGTGGATATAGAATGAGAGCCATCAGAGTTAGTTTATGTGGTCCAGGACAAAATACCCAATATGTGAGCTGCACCAGTGACTCAATAGATAGATTAATACTGGATAATCAAATAAGATAAAACTGTGTAATATATATGTATATTTTTAATTCCATCCATAGCCACTAGGATGCACTGCCACAATGGTTCCATATTGCAAAGTAGCCTGCCTATAACTAGGCCAAATCTCAAGCTTTAAACTCAGATTACTAGGTTTATGATTTAAAAGACATAGAATGGGAAAACATGACCCTCACTCTTTGGTTTATGGAACCAAAGCACTCTAAGGATTATCTCAATTCATATAAGACTCTTAAAGGCTAAACTTAACGTTGAAATCTTTATCTAAAAATATGTAAATGCACCAAAGAAAAATAAATTGTCTCCAGCTACCTTGCTGGGCCCTGCTTCCAAGTCTCAGAAGGGAATATTTACAGTAGAACCTCAGAGTTACGAGTTACAAACTGATCAGTCAACCACACACCTCATTTGGAACCGGAAACACACAATCAGGCAGCAGCAGAGACCAAAACAAAACAAACACAGTACAGTACTGTGTTAAACGTAAACTACTAAAAAAAAGGGGGAAACAGCATTTTGCATAGTAAAGTTTCAAAGCTGTATTAAGTCAATGTTCAGCTGTAAACTTTTGTAAGAATAACCATAACATTTTGTTCAGAGTTATGAACATTTCAGAGTAACCAACAACCTCAATTCCCGAGGTGTTTGTAACTCTGAGGTTTTACTGTAACTGAACATGTTTTTTTCCCATGATTGGATTTTTTTGGGAGGAAGGCATCACATGGGAATGTTTTTGCTCCACTGGAAGAAAACAAAAGGTTTACAATGATATAATATATATGTTAGAAGTGACAAGAGGGGATTACTTCTGCTCCTGCACCAATTTTTTTTTTTTTAAGTAGCAACATGCAAATCTGAGATTAAGCATGTTTGAAAGGATTTCAGAATACTGCACATTCTCAGTTAAGTATCTCAACTCAAAGGAAATGTCACTCAAGTGATTTCTCTCCACTTTCCTAATATATATACGTTTGTATCTGTGATGGTTGAATTTTACATTTAATTTCTAAACTGGTTACTATAAACTTTCTGTTCTGTTCTTAGAGGTGCAATTTTAATAACTGAACACGAAGAGAAAAGAAATTCAGGATATTTTAAAGACAAGATACATCTTCCAAGTTCCTTTGGACTTAACTATTACCTTTATATCCTTTCACCAGGTGGTGATGTTCATGCTTTAGCAGATGATGGTGCATCAGTACTGTTTGAAGCAGCTGGAGGAGGTAATCCAGACTGTATAGCTCTTCTTTTGGAATATGGAGGAAGTGGTAATGTGCCTAATAGGGCAGGACAGCTCCCTGTACACAAAGCAGCCTATGAAGGACATTATCTGTGAGTATAACTGTAGGCTTCAAATTATCCCCTATAATACTGCATCTAGTACCATGTCACATTAAAGGACTGAATTGAAAAGTCCAAATTTAAAGATCATTCATATTTGACAAGTATGTACATTAAATTATTTTTAATTAAATCTTAAATGTGTCTTCAGCATATTCAATAGGAAATACAAAACAAAAAACAAAACCTAGCAGCTCTAAAAGAAAGTAATTGGGACATTCGGTGGTAATTTACACTTTGTACAACTCCATTTAATTCAAAAAGTTTCCATGTGGTATAAGTCAGGACAGAAATTTGTCTTTTGGGGTTGTTCAGGAGTAAATGAGGGCAGAATCTGGCTTCTCGGGTGAAATGTTCAGTTAGGTAGTAGAAAGTCACAACTGGATATCCTGTTTTCATGAGGTTGGGGGAGGGGTTTGTGCCTGGGTGGATTTTAGCTGCAGGGTGGGGAAGGACTTGATGTCTGGGTGGATTTTAGCCAGATGAAAATGTTCTTCATTATCTTTTTAGGTCATTGAAATATCTAATTCCTGTTACATCCAAGACTGCAATCCAGAGAAGTGGATTAAGCCCCATTCACTCAGCAGCAGATGGCCAGAATGTGCAGTGTCTAGAACTCCTCATTGAAAACGATTTTGATGTCAATACTCTCCTGGCTGAACACATTTCTGAAAACTACGATGATGAAAGGAAAACGGCACTCTATTTTGCTGTTTCTAACAATGACATTCTCTGCACAGAAGTGTTACTCAAAGCTGGTGCAGACCCAAACAAGGATCCTCTAAATTGTCTTCTTGTAGCAGTGAGAGCTGGTAACCATGAAATCGTACGATTGCTTCTATCATATGGAGCAAATGTCAATTGCTACTTCATGCTCGTGAATGACACCCATTTCCCCAGTGCCATTCAGTACGCTTTGAATGATGAGGTAATGCTAAGGCTGTTGTTGAATCATGGATATAATGCAGAGAGGTGTTTTGATTGCATGCATGGCGACATCTTTGGAAGTTCTTTTGTGTGGTCACTTCCAGAAGAGGAGGTATTACCAGGATGGACATCTTGTGTAATAAAAGATACTCCAGTAAGCACATTCCTCATTTTCTTCTCTTCATTTTTCTCTTCAATGCAATCTTGCTTTAAATTTATTTCATATTTTAATGCAGAATTAAGATTTCTTGATATCAGCATATTTATTTACACCCCTCCTCCCCCAATAACCTTTCTTCAGTTTTATTCTGGTATAGAGAAAATGACACATAGAGAGTTGTTTTAGTTTTGAAACTGAGTTAGAGGTTGTAGGAAGGAAGTATTGACTAGCAATTAAAGGAGGGAGCTGGAAGGCCGGAAAATGGGTTCTATTCCCAACTCAGCCAATTATTTGCCAGTATGTTTTGGGTTAAACATAGGGCATGATCCTGCAACCTCTTAAGCATGTGAGATCTACTCGTGTGGTAAACCTATCTAAATCAACAGATTTACTCACACAAATAAAGTTATACGTATGTGTAAGTGTTTGCAGGATTGAGATGTTAGACTAAATTTATGAAACGTCCACATTTTTGATGCCCAGCTTGAGATGTCCAGGTGTTCAGAGCGAGTGAGAATCCAGAACTTTGATTGAAGTCAAATGAGAGCTGTGGATGCTCAGCACTTCTGAAAATCAGGACCTGGGTATCCCAATAACTGAGGCACACAACGATAGTGGGGGGGAAATTCCAAATGTCGGCATGAACTTGTCTGTCCTTCAGTTTCCCCACATAGACAGAGGGAATAATAATATCTGCCTGTCACAAGAGGGTTGTGAGGCTTACTTTATTAATGTTTGGATAGTGCTTTGAAATCCTCAGATAAAAGGTTCTGTAGTTATGTAAGTGCAAAACATTACTATAAAGAGGTGTAGTACAATTAAACAAAGTACTTATGAGATACAATTCTTGGAACATTTATATCTTTTGTATAAAATGGTGGGTTCAAAAGAAAAAATATAACTGTATTTGGTTCCAATTCCTCTTCCACTGAAGTCAATGATGAAAGTCCCATTGTCTTCAATGGGAGCAGGGTGCCTTTTAGCATTCTGCTAGCAGCAGGTATTCCCAATCAATTAGCATGCATAAGATACTAATAAGTTGTTATTAGTAACACAGGTAACACAAGATACTGTTTGAGGATTTTATACTTTGGATGCTTTATGATCAAAGATTTCCAAGGGTGCCATACTATTCCATAGGCTGTTTTGAGTCTCACCGCAAACCCATTTTTCAGGGATATATTCAAGCAAATTTGAATGTAAAGTATAGCCGAAAAATGTAGAGTTATGATAGTAGATAAAAATGATAAAGGCCTAAGAGTTAATGTCCTCCAGGTTTTCCCCTGAGTTTGAGATTATTGTTTGAGCAATAATGCTCAGCATACATGTAATGAAAGTGTACTTTTTAGAGACAGATGTTTAACCCTACTTCTAAAACCAAAGTGGAATAAAACAATGAGGAAATTATCAAGATATTATCATCTTTGACATAATGAAAAGTGGCCTTCAGGTTTCTGTTCAAACAAAGAATCAGAAGTTAGAGATTGCTGGAGCTGACTTTTTAGGTGATCCATTATATCCCCATGGGATGTCAGTACAGGACTGTTTCTTACAGGATATTGGCATCTCCCTGGGTGAGTTTTAAAAGTAATCTGTGTTTTTCCTTTCAGTTCTGTGCCTTTATTACAGTTCCTTGGTTGAAACATTTAGTTGGACATGTGATTCGCATTTTGATAGACTATATGGATTATGTTCCTTTGTGCTCAAAACTAAAGTGTGTCCTAGAAGCACAGAAAGAATGGCCAGAGATACAACAGATATTAGGTAAATGTCTAACATTTGTTTAATTATTTGATCTGGTATTAAAGGTTTGTAAAAAATTACTATAATTACCAGTTATATTTAATTCTAATATGTTCTGTTTTCATCACCTGATCTAAGGGCCAGTTCCTGACACCCTCTCTCAGACTGGGGCAGATCCTCAGGTAGAATCAGTCATCCTAGTTCCATTGACATCATTGCACTAAGACAATTTATACTAGCTAAGGATCTGCCTCTTTGAGTAGTACCTTGTTCTGGGGGAAGCCCCATTTATTTCATTTGGAGAGTAAGGTACCTCCAGGTGAGTAGTGGTGGCAGAATCTCACCTTACACTGACATATGTATTTCTAACTCACCCATCACTGTGTAATCCTTTGAGATGCTGTCCCTTTACCGAGGGGCATTTGCCCACGCTTTCATTGTTCTACTCCCTCCCTCACCTAATAGCTCTTCAAAGAGCAACACGAGAAAGAGTGTGGTGTGTGGAACACTTCGACTGTAAAAATGTTGGCATTTAGTATGCCACAATGTCCTAAATCTGACTTACACAATGTGCATTATCGGGGCATCATTTTTAGCATTTTAGTTGAGCCTCTCACGGGTTCCTGTGTTTACCTGTCTTTTAAAAGGCTTACAAACTAGATGGGACATTCCACCACAATATTAACCCCAGGACCGAGAGGGTTCAAGAGCAGCAGCAATTTGGGAATCATGGAGGCTGGGGGGTCCTAGAGGCACTGAGGGGGCACGGAAACTTCATGCAGATTGCTCTTGATCCAGTAGATCATTCAGGATCTGCCAAGATCTTAGGAAAGAATCCTCAGGTTTAGGACGCAGAAGCCCTTTCCAGTTCTGGGTGGAAGGAATTCTGACCCTTCGAAAATCCTACCCTCCTACTAGATCGATCTGGCAGAAACACCATGAGTGACATCCTGCCCCTATTGAGGTCAATGAGAATTTTGTTATTGACTTCAGTGGGTATGTCTATATTGCAGCTGGTAGCACAGATAGACAGACTTGTGCTAGCTGTGCTCTAACTAGCATGAGTCTGTCGGCCTGAGCTGGGAATCACACCTCCCAGCTGAAACAAACATGCGCAGGATTTCACCTCATAACTATGAATTCACAAAGTTTCCAGTCCCTTATGTAGGCTACATAGGGTATATGCTTATGTGTAAGGGACACTTTAGTCCTACATTTGAAAAAATTGCCCAGTTTCATTAGTTTATTAGTAATACATGCAAGGAATTAATTTATGATATTTATCTCTGTGCCACTTTAAAGCAGTTGCAATTAAATTCTGAAAAGTTTCCATTAGATACGTATAGGAAGATATCCTATAACAATTTCCTAAGGGCATGTGTACCATGCCTAATTACATATTTATATGCTATATTGCAGTAGAGCTGTTAGTCTATTGATCATCTACATTTATTTTAAAAATATACCTATATGTATGTGCACACAAACTGGAATTGGTACTTTGAAATGAAGATCTATTTAATACATTTTAATTTATTGAACTATGGAAAATATGTTTGTCTATATTTATCTGGCACAGTTCTCTTTGGAGCTATCGCAGTCTAACAGGTAATTAACACTAATGTTTATGCTTTTATAAACCTTCACCAAAGCAGTTCTCTTTCTATTAGGGTAATAAATACAAAATTCTGTCTGAATAATGTGGAGATTGTAAAATCAACTGATAAAAGGCAAAATTTTCAAAATTAAAGCTGATGCTGTCTTTATTTTTGCTTTTGCATTTTACACTGGTGCGCAAAAGAATTACTTTTTTGGATTTTGTTGTTTGATGTCACAGTTTCAAAGTGATTTGGTTGTGCTAACTGCTTCAAAAGTTCAAGTATTTTGAAATATGCTGTTCATATAAAACATTTAATTACAATGAACTCTCTCTGGTGGCATGATGTATCAGTTATCTTATGATATTTGTAGTCTTTGTTTAGAAGTTGCAATAACTCAAACACACAGGGTCTAATACTGCACCTTCAAGTGTTACTGAGTCAGTGGGAATTGAAGGTGCTTAGCACCTTTCAGGATTGAGTACACAGATCATGTAATTAGTCAGCATTTATTGTGCTAATTGGTGTGTTGATCTAAGCATCCAAATGAAGGATTTGGATACGCTATTCAGGTGCCCACGTTTGAAAAATTGAGACCATGGTGTTACCATCATTTTAAAGGAAAAGTGCTGATTATAAGGTGTGAATAGCACAGAAAATCACCATTTAGAATTTAGCTAAAATAAATAGGTTTGTCAATTAAAAACAGGAAAAAAACAACATAATGAGCATCCAATATGAAAATAAAATCTAAGTACAATAAAACTGGCCACTGGATGTCACCATTGCTCCAGTGAAATTTTATTAGTGGTGCATTTGTTTGGGAGTAAATTAAAACTGTATTTTATTAAAAGTAACAGGAATAGGAGAGCTTTCAGCTGGTAGATTTCTGAAGTGAGTTTCATTAGAGCGCATGTTTTGAGATTCTAAGTCTGAGACACACTTGCCAAATTAATGGCCTGTTTTTTCCCCTGATGTGTTTCCCTCACTATTTTTCAGAGAATCCTAGCCCATTAAAACATTTGTGCCGCCTGAAAATACGTCAACTGATGGGACTAAGGAGACTACGGAGACAAGCATCAATGGCGAAGCTTCCTCTTCCACCAGTTCTAAAGGACTATATCCTATATAAAGAATATGATCTTTATGGAAAGGGGCTAAATTTAGCCTAGATTTAAAACAGCCATTTAAAACTTGTAAATTAATTCTTTAGATTTTTTTGCTAGATTAAGAATTATTTAGTATTGTTATATGTACTCAAAACATTTGATATTTGCTGTAAATAGGCCTTTTATGGGAACCTGTTAAAAAAAAATGTGGTCTGTAAAACTCAATTTGTTTTGTCTGTTTTTACTTAACATTGTGTCTTGATAGTCTAAGAGCATGGAGAAGGAGATGATTGTCATTGTGCAACCCAAAACCTCCAGGATTGGATTTTAGGTGAGTAATATGTACACTTCAACCTGGAAAAAAAGCTACGAGCAGAGTTTTCTTAGTAGGTTCTCTGTTGAAGATGATAAAAGAGATCATGTTTAAAATGCTGATTTATTTTAAAAAGTGTATATGTGGAAATTAGAAGTATGATGAAAATAAAAATGTTCGGTTTCATTTGTATGATAACTTTTGACTCCAGCCATCTTTCATGTATTTGGCTTGAAATGTGATATTTTGTACATTTTAAATTGGGGTCCTACTGTTAAGTGCTCCAAAATAATAAAACAGTTCTCTTTTTATTTAGATGTAAAGAAGTCAAACACAGCAATCATCCTTTAAATCATACTGTAAAGCTTCAGGGGAAAGATATTATGGCTTAGCCTTCTATGGCTTTGGTATTCTTTGGCAACAATTGTGCATGTCAGTGAAGTTCACTGTTAAGTCTGACAGCTACCCAAAATATTGCAAGCCCAGAGTTGTGCCTTTTGCTCAAAAGCCTCTGGTAGAAATCGATTTGGACTGTTTAGTGAACATTGGAGTCTTGTCACCAGTTTCACACAGTGAGTGGGCTACAGCCATCATACCAATGATCAAGAAGGATGGCTCAGTCTGAATTTGTGGTGATTTCAAAGTGACATTGAATCCAGTTTTATGTGCAGACCAGGTTGACCACTACCTTGTATTGAAGATTTGTTTGCTAATCTTAGTGGTGGACAGTGTTTCAATAAATTGGATTTGCTCAATGCATATCTACAAATGGAGATTGATCTGGCATCTCATAAATATATCTCAATCAACATGCAAAAAGGCTTATTTTGTTACAACAGTTTGCCTTTTGGTACCCGTAGGCACCTGCCCTGTTCCAGAAAACCATGGATGAGATTGTGAAGGGACTGAATGGAGTTCAAAGTGCTATTTGGATGAAATCCTTGTTACAGGAAAGGATCAAGAGGATCATTGTCAGAATTTGGATGCTGTCTTGTAAGGTTTGGAAGACCATGGACTGAGAATACATCGAGACAACTGTGAGTTTTTCACACCTTCACTTGGATACCTTGGACATATAATTGATGTCAAAGGCTTAAGGAAATTGCCAGAAAAAGAGAAGGCAGTTCTTCAAGCACCCCTGCCAGAGAATGTGTCATGGTTACACTCATTCTTAGGACTACTTAACTCTTATGGTAAATGTCTGACTAATCTGGCAACAGTATTGGCCTTACATGACCTGTTACAAGCAAAGAAAAAATGGAAATGGACTGAAGAGTGTGAGCATGCATTTAAATTAGCTAAGAAATTGTTGATGTGAGCGAAAGTTCTTATGGACTTTGATGTTTTGTAGCCACTGCTACTGGCTTGTGATGCTTCACAGTATGAAGTGGGTGCAATTCTTTCCCACTTTCTTCCTGATGGCATGGAGAAACCAATTGCCTTCACTTCACAAACAACTCATTATACCTGAGAAGAAATATGTGTAAATAGAGCGAGAATTTCTCAGCATTATCTTCAGAATTCAGAAGTTCCATGCCTATCTGTATGATAGACATTTTACCTTGCTGATGGATCAATGGCCATTACTTTCAATTTTTGGATGGAAACAGAATTCTGTCATTAGCTGCTGCTCATATGCAACAATGGGCATTGCTACTTTCAGCTCTTTCCTATACTCTTCAATTCAGTAAAGGAACTCAGCATGGCAATGCTGATGGGCTGTGATGACTGCCATGCCTGCATTGCCATCAACTCAAAGAAACTTCAGACAAAATGTTTTTTCTCAATTTGATGGATAGGTTACCCATCATTGGCACAGATATCAACAAAGAAACCACTAAGGATGATATGCCTTCTCTTGTGAAGGAAGTGGTACTACAAGGTAGTGTTGGATCAAAAAAACTCCCAGTGTGCACAATTCTTGTCACATCAATGTGAATTGTCTGTGAATCACGGTTGCATATAATGAAGAGTGCAAGTGATCATTCCAAGATCACTCCAATCTCTGGTTTTGGAAGCTCTTCAAAAGAACATTTTGGCATTGTGTAGATAAAGGCCATAGCCCGGAGTCATGTCTATGGCCGGGGATTGACAAAGATATTGAGAGAAAGGCAAAGTGCTGTATTATGTGTCAACAAATTCAACATAATCCTGGACCATCTTATCTACGCCCTTGGTCATGGCCTCAGATTCCTTGGACATGTATTCACATGGACTTTGCCAGACCTTTGAAAGGTTATATGGTTTGGGGTTGTAGTCAACACCTATTTGAAATGGCCAGAAATTTTCAGGATGACTTCTACTACAGTTACCAAGACCATTAGACATATTAGTACCTTGTTTAGCTAATTTGGTTTACTGTTACAGTTGGTGAGTAACAATGGACCTCAATTCTGTTCTGAAAAATTTCAAGGTTCCTAGCTTCAAATGAAATTCAGCACAAACATTCTGTTCCACTCAGCTAAAAATGGACTAGCAGAACATTTAGCATTGTACAAACACTTAAGCATGCCTTAAGAGCCAACTAGTTACTAGTCTATTTTGAGTCATCAACAGAAACTGGACAGAAACAGAAATTTGTTTTGCTTTTTGCAGGAACACAACACGTTACTACCCAGGAGTCACCTGCAACTCTTTTCTTGAAGAAGTCTTTGCATACCTGTTGGAACCTGCTCCGTCCTGATGTTGTCTCACATATAACCAAATCCCAAGTTATGCAAACTAATTGATGACGTGAGACTCATCATTGTGCTTTTCAAGTAGGATATTTAATGTAGACTCGCAACTATGACCGTGGAGTGAAATAGGTACTTGGAGAACTTGTAAAATGCACAGGACCTCTTTTGTTTGTGGTAAAACTATCTGATAGTATTTTATGGAAATAACATATGGACCAGTTGTAATCTTGACAAGTACCAGAGTCCAGGGATGTTCCAGTAGGACTTTCTGTTCCTCAGATCAAACCTCCTTCTGTTAAAACCTCCTAATATTGATGACTTGGTGAAAGAAACGTTGGTATTCGATCCAATTGATTTCTTACCCCAACTGTTCCTGTTCTTCAGGGAACTGCCGCACCACCATTACCATGTTATCCCAAGAGAGTGAGAAAACCAGTTGTGTGCCTGAATTTATATGTTGTTCAGTTAGTGAGTTGCTATTCCAGGGCAGAATAATCCTTTGCAATTTACGAGTCTGCAGAAGACCACCCACAACTTTTGTTAGGTTATATAGTTTTTGTTAGCCATGTAAATGACAATGTATATATATTTGGAAAGCTTTTTTAAAGTAGGGTGGAGGAATGTGATGTCCTATCCTTTTAAATGTTTCAGCACTCACCCTTCCTCAGTACAAAGCCTCACTGTCATGTTGGTTTCAGTTTTACTGCCAGAAGAACAATAATCTTTCCACAGCAGACAGCTGTGTTTCCATTAGTTCCCTCTGTCTATATCCTTCTCTGCTGGGTCCAAGTATAACAAAACCATTTGGAACATCGTCCCAAGAATTATGGTGTATTCTTCAACATTGACAATTTTTAAATAAGGTTGAACTTTTTTTCTAAAACAGATACTGTTGTTCAAACAGCAGTCAAATCAGGGAAGTTCTATGGCCTGTGTTCTGTAGGAGGTCAGACTAGATGATGGACAGTTAAGTAGAGAATAGCTTTTTAGCACCTGGCTGACTAGATGATCATAGTAGCTCCTTCTGGTTTTATAATCTATGAATTGTTGGAGCCCAAGCTCCTAAACTTCTAGGCTACCCTGCAGAGCTGAGAGAGAGCCTGGAAGTGCCAGGTCCCAATCTCCTTGCTCAACCAGGGCTTTCAGGCTCCTAGTTCCCCCCCATAACGTCCTATACCCATGTTCGCCACTTTTATAAGGTTATGATATATTTGTACAAAGTATGCCTTGTGAGGTATCATTAGAAAACTCATAATTTGCTGAATATCATTACCCAATTGAAATTTTTGTAACATCATTGCATGTAAGATTATGAGATTTTGCTATATGATTGTTACTGAAATATGTTGTAGTTCTGTGTAATGCACACAAACCATTTTCTCAGAGACAAAGGTACACTAGCATGCCAACCAGGTGCTAAAAAGCTATTCTCTACTTAATTGTCCATTCACCAGCACGGGGGGAGTGTAAACAAGAAATGTACATTGCATTGCAGGAATGTTTCAAACCGCATGTACACAGAGGACTGTTTGTCTACACTCTGGCGGGGGTAATTCTCAAAGAAAGGAGGAGGGTATAAAATAAGAGACAGGGACTTCCACATCACCTCTCCTCCTTCTGTCTAGGGAACAAGGCTGGGACTAAAGACTATGCCGGTGTTTCCCTGTGTATAATTCTTGAATGGCTGAGAGAGCATTCATGGTCATGTGGCTGGGAGTGATTTTACATGCTAGTGGCTGTATGTGAGCAGGCCAGATGTGGCTGTTCTGGCAGCAAAGCAGTTTTAAAGGCACCCCAGGCTATAGAGTTAAGGGGATGCCTCTATTCTATAGTCCAGCTTGTACCCTAGGGAATGTCACACACCCCAACCCTCCTGGCTGACAAGGAGCTGAGAAACTGGAAACACTGGGAGCACCAGCTCCCAAGTTCCCAGGCTTGGCACCCTGGATTTCTAGTGCTTCCAGGGACCACAGCTCTAGGGCAGCCAGCTAGTGGACTATCTCAGATAGGGAACCCTAGTGTTTCCAGTATCAGAGGGGTAGCCATGTTAGTCTGAATCTGTAAAAAGCAACAGAGGGTCCTGTGGCACCTTTAAGACTAACAGTTAGTCTTAAAGGTGCCACAGGACCCTCTGTTGCTAGTGTTTCCAGGTCAATTAAATTTGTGACTGTACTCCTTGGGGGGGGGGGAATGTATGTCTCCTGCTCTCTTTTACCTGCATTCTGCATATATTTCATGTTATAGCAGTCTTGGATGATGACCCAGCACATGTTCGTTTTAAGAACACTTTCACAGCAAATTTGACAAAGAGGGTACCAATGTGAGATTTCTAAAAATAGCTACATCACTCAACCCAAGGTTTAAGAATCTGAAATGTCATCCAAAATCTGAGAGGGAGGAGGTATGGAGCATGCTTTTAGAAGTCTTAAAAGAGCAACACTCTAATGCGGAAACTACAGAACCCAAACCACCAAAAAAGAAAATCAACCTTCTGCTGGTGACATCTAACTCAGATGATGAAAATGAACATGTGTCAGTCTGCACGGCTTTGGATCGTTATCAAGCAGAACCCATCATCAGCATGGAAGCATGTCCTCTGGAATGGTGGTTGAAGCATAAAGGGACATATGAATCTTTAGTGCATCTGGCACGTAAATATCTTGCAACGCCAGCTACAACAGTGCCATGCAAATGCCTGTTCTGATTTTCAGGTGGTATTGTAAACAAGAAGCAGGCAGCATTATTTCCTGCAAATTATAAGCAACCTTGTTTGTCTGAGTGATTGGCTGAACAAGAAGTAGGACTGAGTGGACTTCTAAAGTTTTACATTGTTTTATTTTTGAATGCAGTTGTTTTTGTACATAACTCTACAATTGTAAATTCAACTTTCATGATAAAGAGATTTCACGACACTACTTCTATGAGGTGAATTGAAAAATACAACTTTTTGTTTTTTTACAGTGCAAATATTTGCAATAAAAATAAATATAAAGTGAACACTGTACACTTTGTATTCTGTGTTGTAATTGAAATTAATATATTTGAAAATGTAGTAAACATCCAAAATTATTTAAAATAACTGGTATTCTATTGTTGTTTAACAGCGCGATTAATTTTTTAAATCGCTTGACAGCCCTAGTAGAAACTTCTTTAAAAAAAACCTGATCTGTGTCATCACCTTTTCCCCAGGAGCTGAAGATTTAAGAAAGAAATCAAATATGAAATTCATGATAAATTATGAGAGTTGACAGTCCTGGGGTAGTTATAATGCTAGACCTTTAAAACACCAATTCCCCTGCCTTGTAATTATTTGTTCTTTGTAGTTCAGCAGCCCCAGGTCCCAACTTACATTGTGACCCCATTGTGCTAGCCACTGTACAAACACATAGTGACAGAGTTCCTGGTCCAAAGAGCTTACAATCTAAATAGACAAGACAACCAAAGTGGGGGATAAATACAGGAAGTAAGTGGCTGGCCCGAGGTCGGACAACAGACCAGTGGCTATGTCTACACTACACAGCTTTTAGCGACATGGCTGTGTCGACACGGCCGTGTTGCTAAAAGTCAGACAGAGTAAATGCTGTTTGTCAGCACTATTGCAGATAAAATACTTCCACCCCCTATGTGTGGGGTTCGTATTGTCAACAGAAGAGCGCTCCTGCCATCAACGAGCCGTTTACATTGCCACTTACTGTTACAAAACATTTGTCTTTTGGAGGGAGGGGGGAGCTTTTTTTAAGCACCTATGAATGACAAAAGTTTTGGCGTTCAATTGGGAGTGTAGACAAAACCTTTAAGTCTTAGTTCCAGGAGAGATATCTGTATCCTGCTTCTCTCTCTCTCTCTCTCTCTCTCTCTGAACCCAGTTCTTATTACCTCCTGTCACCTCCCCCCATTGCCTTCTTCCTGAGTTCATGTGTGTTCCACTCAGCCAAGCTGGGAGCCTCCCATGTTCAGTCCTTAGGGTTTCCACTGTGTCTTTAGTGTCTTCCACTGATATGGGTTAGTTCCCAGCCAGTCCTTAACCTTTCCAAGACAATTACATGACAAACGACCTCATGTTTCCTGCTTCGTCCACTCCATGCACAGCAATACCAAGAGGAGAGGGGAAACAAGGCATGCATTGACTTCATAAAAATGTTGCCAAAATTCCTGTGTTTGTCACAGAAGTACATTGAGTAAGTGAATAAATATTTTAACGTGTTTGGGGGCATTCTCCCTTTGAAATAGTCACAGAAAACTCACTAGCATTAATGGAAGCTGTGCACATAAATCAGGGAAAGAATAGTGCTGCAGGCATCTGTGGCTTATGGTTATCGTAATATGTTATAATAAAACATACACAAACTGTTACTATTCCTAAGGCTGGTTTTATAAAGTGAAGCTTTAGTGACACGTACAAACCATTCATTTTGCTTTCATAGTTAATACATAATTGATATTTTCACCTTAAACCCCTGACTATGATACAGCCTCAGGGCAAAATTATTCTCTCTTGTCTGCACTGCACTGAGAATGTCCGTAAGATATTCCATGGTGGCCAGAACTCCCAGTAATGTCAATATAAGCGCTACTTATGGAACAAGGACAATGCAACAGAGAGGAGAATTTTACCCTTACATTGTACATCTGTTCGTAGCTAGATCCCCATGTATTACAATCTTCATTTACAAGTGTTTTTAGATTTGTTTGCTATTCATTTTTAAAAGCAAAAATGCACAGCTTTTTAATCACTTGGGAACTAGAAGAGCAAAGGAAACAAGAGGTGTATCAAATAAATAATACAGATGTAGTGCTGCTATTGATATAGAAAATAGAGCACCCTTTTGGTTTGAAATGCAAACTATGGACTGTTAGGCCTCCAGCTGTCCCCAGGGTCAGGGAACAGTAGCTTTTTTGTAGCTTTCCCACCTCTGAGGAACTCAGTACCGGATTGAGCCCAGACATTTTTTTTTTGTAATTACATAATAATTTAATAAATACCAGCTCTCAATTGAACATGCAGATGATCAGATTTTTGCCAAACGTCCAGAGGAGTATGTTACGCTTGCCTTAGTCCCATGGCACTTATTAGGAAAGAAAAAGTTAATTATAGTGTTCTCTTTGCATTACGCTTTTAATAATTATGTTCTGTTTACCTAAAATATTGCCTCTTGCATTTTCAGTGGGACACAGTCTGTATTCTCCTCTTCATGTCCTAAACTATAGCTGTGCCGCTTCAAAACAGCTGCTGTGTTTCACCCTAAGCGTGTCTGTACTTCAGCAATGAGTGAAGTGGTTTCTATATATAGTTTATAAATCTGCTGGTAATGCCTGTAAGGCATGTTGAGAACCCTCCTGAGGGATAAAAGGAGCTATATGAAAATAAGATCATCATCATAATCATATACGCTATTTTATCTTTCTTTTGCACTGTAGTAACTGATATTGAGGAAGTGTATGGTCAGCAGAGATGTGGAGAAGTATTTGCTTTGAGAAGAAGCCAGATGGAAATAGTTTGTGCTATCAAAGGTAACAGGCTCATCTCTTATTATAGGACATGATTCTTATTTTACTAACACAGAGTGATAAGGAGGTGTTAACTGTATGGGGAGAAAAGGAGAGTGGAGAAGAAACCTATGTACACTTAACTTTTGTTTGCCTATATTGGATTCTCTATTTTATATTTATTCAGCGAGGCAAAGAAGAAGTACAAGGGGTGATTTATTTTATTAGCACAGTGCCTGTTTCATCAACAGACAATATTGAAAGTCTGCTGTGACTCAAGGTTTGCTGTGTAATAAAACAGACCATCAGTATCTGGGTCACTGGAAGTTGAAACGAGAGGGCACCAGGCAATGAGCTTTGCTTCTCCGAATCAAGGTGGGCTGGTTCTTGGATCACTCCAAACATCCCATAATCCCCTCTGCCTTTTCCAAACAAACTTTTCCTCCCAGTGACTAGATGACCTCTTGAGGTCCCTTCCAACACTGATATTCTATGATTCTCTGAGTGCTCCTCCCAGCCAAGACAGATTCTCACACTCTTTTTGCTAGCTCCCCCAAAGAACTGACTCATCTTTCTACCACTCATGAGTTCTTCATCTTGCCAAGAGAGGCAGCCCAATCAATCCCAACCATCCAGCTGGCTGGCCTCTCCCCACTACAACTACACACTTCCTCTCTTTATTCTAGCTCCCAGCTCCTCCCCTCCCCGGGATTCATCAGTAGTTGCTAGCCCACCCTCCAGGTGCAGCCAGGTACTTTAATAGAGCTCTCTATTTCCCGTTAACCCTTTTCATGTAAGTATAGGGTAGACACTCCATTGCATCCTATTTCATTTAAGGAATAAACACCAGAATTTGATTGGTGTTAGGGCTTATATTTAGGCTAGGCTTGAGCTTTGTTTAGAGTTTTGGCTACAATTAGATTTGCAGTTATAGGTAACCTTAAGGTAATATGGTCATCTTTAGAGTTAAGGCAAAAGCAGGGCTTAGGGCTCAAACAGCATTTGCTATTAAGATTATTGTCAGGGTAACAGAGGTGGTTAGAGTTAATGGTTAAGATTAGGGTGATGGCTAGGGTTAGAGTTTGTGGGTATTCTGCATTTCATATTTATCAGTACTAAACTTCACTAATGGTTTTAGATCTGGAATGTGCCCTTTCAAGTCCGGGTATTCAGGTCAGAGGTTTTGGTTCGGACTATCATAGAGATGGAGATCAGTTGTGAAATCCAGATTCTAATTCTAGTTTTCAAGGGAAGGAAGATTTTGGCTCAGGCCGATCTCTAAACTCTCATCTCTTTGTCTTTCCTCAGCATGGATGGAAGGGAAGGAGCCTTCTCTCCCATGTGACTCCTTGTTTACAAAATCACCAGGACAGATGATCTCAACAATGGAATCATCTGGCATAGAGAAAAGCAGCTGAAAAGTTATTCCTTCACATGCCTTCAACACATGCTTTATCGAGCTTGCTTTGCTGATACCACTGTTAAATGTAGGTGATGACACATAGCTTCCAAGGACAGTTCAGTGTGCACAGTTTTCAAGAGTTGTGTTTGTCTCTAGGGTAAAGCAGAGACAGCTTGTCCCATCACTCTGTCTTACAGCCATGTTTAGATATCACACAGGACTGACTTTTTCTCTCTTCTTTTTGATCTTTTCTCTTTAAAGAAAGGCCTCTGAAGTGCAGATTTAGGCTGAACTACTTTGAGAAGATTTAGGCACTTCTGAATGCAATGGTATGTGACTACTCACAGCGAAAGCAAATATACTGCTACCTACACACACCTAGAATACTTACTATCAGTGGATCAGTCAGATTGGACTATGCATTCACACTGGAACTGTAGGAGTAGCACCTAGGAGTATCTTTGTAAAGATGGAGAAAAGAGCGCAGAGGACATGCAGTGGGGAAGGGGGGAGAGTGCAGGGGCCATCCAGTGTGGGAGGAGGAATGCACACGGGGGGCATGCAGTAGGGAGAGGGGAAGAGAGAGAAAGGAAATTATAGGGGGAGAACAGAATGGAGGATGGCAAGTGGAGGAGAGAGTAAGGGCCTAGATGAAGAAACAGAGGGAAAGAAGAGAAACAAAGGGTAGAGAAAGAGGAAAAACAACCCAGAGGGAGAGAGATAAAAAGGACATCTGGCTCTCCCCTTTATTTGCATAAATGTATATTGTTTTAAATATGCACTGTAATTGAACAGTGCTCCTGAAGCATGGGATTCCAATTCATTTGTTTCCTTTACAATCTAAAATATGTCTGGCAGGCTTCCCTTGTGCTCTGTGATGGAACTAAATGGCATCTCGACAACAGGCCATTGCACATACTTTGAGAACAGGTTGGTCAATAGTTTGATTATTTGTGCACTATTTTTCCACTGACCGAAGTGGGACCTTGTGGTGTATACGCCCCTGCACAGGCGTGAATTTCACCCTTTGGGCATTGCACATGAGCTTTCAAACTATTGGGTCAAAATGATTAAACTTTGGCAATTTGTTAGAAACCTGACAAAATTTCAAACTGTTACTTGAAACAGTTTAATTGGTGGAAATGAAATGGAGGGAGAGAGTGTCTGGAAGGACCCCCTCTTCCAAAAACTTGGGAAACAGTTCATAAGAGAGAAAAAAGATTAAAGTCTGCCCTAAATATTAGCTGCCAATGAGGGGCTTAAGCCCCATATATCTACTACTACCATTGGCTAAAGATGGTGTGGAAAGACACTATAGAAAAACACACACATGAAAAGAAACTTGTATGCAAAGTATCTTCAAATGTGGAAATTAATCCTGAACTTATAAAAATGGTTGTAATTCCTAACTTTACTCTGCATCCTTCGTCCTGCATGAAACAAACGTGCAAGTTAGTCAGTGGCTGTACAAGGGATTCTAGTGGCTTGTAAGCTGTGGTTAAAAAAAGAAGTGGGTAAATTAATCTAAACTAAATGCTTGTATTTGCCCAGTGAGAAGTGGGCAACCTCAGTTTAGCCTTGACTATTCTACTGCTTGTAAGCCAAGGAAAGATGTGCATTCCCTCTGTGCATGGCTTTTGCAACTTTGCAAGGTTTTATCGGTATGAGTTTTAGATGGGTATATTACTGAAGCCAGATTGAGTGATATGCCTCATCCTAAATACCTACCAATAAAACCTTTAAAATCAAACACCACCATTTCTGGTTCTTTATTATTGGAAGGGCTGGCGACACCACATACTATTAAGGTTGCCTGACACTTCCCATTCGAAGAGCCTGTTTTCAGTTGCTTATAACTTTGCCAAACTTTAATTGATTGGGCTAAAATTTGCCGTGCTGGCTTGTTCTGGGGAAAATTTCTGCCAAAACAGACATTTCCAAGAATGAGCCTAGGGAAAAATACATTATTGTACCTGTATTAAAAAAATCGGCCATTTTTTTTCTTTGACCCTCCCGCTTCTCATGATTCAGAGCAAGGACTTGAAATTTGGCAGGAGTGGGAGCAGTATCAGGGAGCCAGTTGCAGCAGGGTCAGTCTCCTAGCAACATAATACGCATAGCTGAATCTGGTAGGGGCTGCCTGATTGACTGCACCGTCTGATCAGTGGCGGTGCAGAGCTAAGCTCCTACTTGACCCAGCAGTACCCAGAACTTGCTGGCCGCTCAACATGTTCCATACCTGTGCCTGCCCCTGCCCAGCTCTTCTCTCAGCTGTTCCCCGGTGCCCTGATTCTTGATTCCAGCTTGGCTTGGCGCTAACCTCCAGGCCTGGCCACCTTCATGGCTCTGACCATTAGGCACCATCACCTATGTCCTAAACATAATCTTGGCAGCGGGCTTTGAGTCAGGAATGTGACTTTTGCCATCCCCTTAGAACTATGCCCAAACCTTGCCAAGTTATAAGCCTTTGAACAATTGCAGTTTGCGTATGCTTAGTGGAGACTTTTCAGATTTTAGAAGCTAAATTCCCTGAAGATTCTATCCACACCAAACATGCTTCAGTCTGAGGGTGAGCAGGACTTTCCCTGCAGCTCTGGGCTGCTGTAGATGGTGTTGGGACTGGATTTGGGTACCTGAAATGAGATCAGGGCCCCTATCTCTCCTGTACTCTCAATACTCCCCGTTCTGGGCCTAGCAGCTTGGAGGAGCAAGAAGCTTCTGATCCAAATTGAGAGGACACAAGAGCAAGACCATTGGGAGGTATGGAGGGCTGTAGTTCTGGCTGATGGTCTGGAGTTCTGGCCGCCAGCCCCGCTCAGCCCGCTGCCGGCCTGAGTGAATGGAACCCCCGGCTGGCAGCTCAGCCCGCTGCCGGTCAGGGGTTCCAGCCGCCGGCCCCTTGCCAGCCGGGGACCTGGCCATCGGCCCCACTCAGCCTGCTGCCAGCCTGGGATACCAGCCTCCAGCACCCACTCACCTCGCTGCTGGTCTGGGGTTCCAGCCGCCCGGCCCCCTGCCAGCTGGGGTCCAGGCCGCCGGCCTTGCTCAGCCCTCCTGCTGGCCTGGGGTACTGGCAGCCAGCTCAGCGCTCTGCAGCCCTTATAAAAAATTACACTACAACTAGTTTAAAAACTTGAAAACTTAAAAACTTTGTATATTACAGTAATCGTTAAAACATGTATAATGTTAATAAATACATAAGTTTGATTAAACAAAGTAGTTGTACTTATGTGCCTGTGCCTAATTTGTGTTTTCGATGATTTACTTTCTAAAAAAATCTCATGTCTCTTGCACTCCCCAGAAAAGGCATCTCGCACCCCCAGGGGGTGCGTGCACCCCTGGTTAAGAACCACTGCACTAAACTGATAAGATCTGCATTTTAATTTAATTTTAAATAAAGCTTCTTAAACATTTTTAAAACCCTTGTTTACTTTACATACAACAATAGTTTAGGTATATATTATAGACTTATAGAAAGAGATCTTCTAAAAACATTAAAATGTATTACTGGCATGCGAAACCTTAAATTAGAGTGAATAAATGAAGACTCGGCACACCACTTCTGAACGGTTGCCGAGCCCTGGTGTACAGGATAGACTTGCTTTGGGGATGTAGCAGGCTTGTTAATGAGGATGTGAAGGTGCAAAGAGTCACAAAGGAATCTCACTAAACTGGGTGACAAAATGGCAGATGAAATTCAATGTTGATAAGTGCAAAGTCATACACATTGGAAAAAGTAGTCACAACTAAACATATAAACTAATGGAGTATAAATTAGCTGTTACCACTCAAAAAAGAGTGTCATCATGGATTGTTCTCTGAAAACATCTGCTCAATGTGCAGCAGCAGACAGAATGTTAGGCACTATTAGGAAAGGGATATAAAATAAAACAGAAAATATAATGACATGATATAATCCATGGCATGCCCATGTCTTGAATAGTGAGTGTAGCTCTAGTCACCCCATCTCAAAAAAAGGTATATTAGAATTGGAAAAGGTGCAGAGAAGGGCAAAGAAAATGAGTAGGAGTATGGCACAGTTTCTATATGAGGAGAGATTAAAAAGACTGGGTCTGATCAACTTAGAAAAGAGATGACTAAGTGGGGAGCCGATAGAAGCCTATAAAATCATGAATGGTGTGGATAAAGTGAATAGAGAGATCTTATTTACCCCCTTCAGATAACACACAAACCAGGGGACACCTGATGAAATTAATAGGCAGCAAGTTTAAAACAAAGGAAGTACTTCTTCACTCAATGTATAGTCAACCCGTGGAACTCATTGCCATGGGATGCCATGAAGGCCAAAAATGGGTTCAAAAGAGAATTACATAAGTTCATGGAGGATAGGTTATTAATCGTTAACCATCAATAACCATCAATGGTTATTAGCCAAGATGGTCAGGGATGCAACCCCATGCGCTCATTGTCCTTAAACCTCTGACTGCCAGAAGCATCTGGCACTAGCCACTGTCAGAGACAGGATATTGAGCCAGATGGACCATTGGTCTGACCCAGTATGGCCGTTCTTATGTTTTTATTTGAATGAGGCAGGGGATTGTAAGAAGAGAGATGATGTTCTCAAAATTCAGTCAGCTGAATGCTGCCCTGGAGAACTGGATTCCATCCCTGCCTCTTCCACAGAGTTCCTATGGGACGCTAGTTGGGTCACTTCAACCAAACTTTTCACATTAATTGTGTGCTCCTCATTTTCTGGTGCCTGACTTCAGACTCAGGTGGCTGATTTGCAGAAGTGCTGAGCACTCACAGCTGCAGTTGAAATCAATGGGAGCTGTGCTTTGTATGGGTCTGTCTACCCATCTGGGAGGCTCACTCCCAGCTGCAGTGTAGAGCACTATTCGTCCAGTGCAATGAACAAGGCGGGGTCCTGTGGGAAATATAGCATGTGATTATGTAATTACAGCCTGTATCATAATGTATACCCACCAGGGGGCAAATTAAGGTTGCATAGGCTTCTGAGTGCTTGACTTTGCAACCTTAATAATGTTCTGTATAAGGTAGTTTTTGGTGTGTAATATACCATGTATGTAGTAGAAAATCTGTTTCACAAATGTTCTAGAGAGTTTTAAAAAGTTTATTGGGGCTTTTCCCTTATCCCTCAACTTGTAGTCAGAGGTCTTAGTTGTCACTAGTCCAATTGTACAGGACTCAGAGGCATTTTTATATCCTTACCAGTCATTTTTATATACTGTATGTAAATTAATGTGTGTGTGTGTGTGTCCATTACATAGATTTGGGGAGGGGGGAGGAGAGGAGTGAGTTGTGAGAAATATTTCCATTCAGGTTTTGTAGTGTTGACAGTTCCTATTTTATTTGAATCTTGGTGTGTCTTTCTGTCTTGTCAATTAGATTGCAAACTCTTCAGGGCAGGGACTGTCTCTTACTATGTGTTTGTATACTGCCTAGAACAGTGGGGCCCCAATGCTGATTAATAGACTCTGAAGGAGCTATCACAATACAAAATAATAAACTATATAGTTAGCCAGACTCTGGTCACCACTGTGGCCCCATTATGCCACTCCCACAGTATATTGGGTCTATAACTGGCCAGAGTAGAATTCCTCCACTACAGCAGCTGCATAAGACCAATGTATGCTACTGTGGTAATCATCCTCACAGCCCCCGGTACAGGGGCCATTCCAGAGTCAGGACAGTGTGTTACAGGTATGAGGGGGAATCGCTGTAGCACTTAACCCATAAAGAACTATGGGGAGGCCGCCATAAGTGAAAGGAGATTCTTAAAGACACTTTGGGGGTCTGTGCCTCTTGGCCTGGGCCTTCTGTTCTGCACCTTTCAAGAGACCAAACACAGAATCTACCCCCAAATAAGAGCTGGTCAAAACCTGGAATTTTCATCCCACAGGATATTCCAAGATTTTGCAATTTTCTGTGAAATAAAATGCTCCAAAAATATTTTGTTTGAACCTTATCAAAACATTTTGTTTTGACTTTATCATTTTAATAATATAATAAATATAATTATAATTGAAACAATAATATAAAAAGTTGATAATTTCCTGTTGAAAATTTTTGACAAAATCAATACATTCCCAATACATCCCCAGTGTTTCAATTTAGTCAGATCAATATTTTCCGACAGAAAATTTGTCCATCAGAAATTTTTTGCCCAGCTGTACCCAGAATGTTTGTTCTAAAAATTCTGGGCATTATATATAGATTGCGTTGTGCTGCTATTTCACAAACTCAAATGGTAGCAAGTAGGTTACCATCTTAATATACTGAAGGAATAAACTGAGAATTCTGACAGATATATTGAGCAGAAATTGCATTTCATCCATTCTATCATCAAAGCCATAACTCCTGAACACAAAAGTTAAAAGAATAAACAATACATATTTTTTTCATTTTTTCATATATTTCAAAGGTTTGGGCTGGGTGTAATATATGCTAATTGCAGTTTGTCATCTTAACAAAAGAAAAATGTGCACAACTACCATTGTGCCAAAGTATCATCTGGACACATTTGACACAAGTTTTGTTTTCTTCACAGTAGCTCAAGCTGCAATGATGGCACCTAGCTCTATAACAGACAACAAACATGAGTGGCACATTGTTTTCAGGTTATGGTAAAATTTAGCCAGCATAAGCAATCTGAACACACTTATGTAGGGTCCTACCAAATTTGCGGCCATGAAAAACAATTATTAAAATCCTCTGACTGTGAAATTGACCAAAATGGACCATGAATTTGGTAGGGCCCTACACATATGTCATTTGATTACATGGCAATCCAAGTGCATTACTTTAGTCACCTGGCTTTGCTAAGTACTTCAAACTTTTACATGAATACCTTATGCATTGATTAATTTTGTATTCCCCAGCTTTGATCCCACCTCTGTAGGATACTAAACTGTATGAAAATTCAGATGAAAACAAGTGAAATAAATAAAAAAATTAAAATCATAAGAGGAACATTAGGTTTTGTTAACCAAATCTGTATATGAACAGCATGCGGCTACATCTCCTCTGCCCAGTGCCACTGAAGAATCAATCCGCAAATAGATGTAGAATATCCTGATGAACATCACAGATTTAGTCTTAGACATCATGCTAAAAAGAACCAAACAAACAGTGATGGTACTGAACAAAACCAGTGGTGCCAAACCTCCTCCTCTTCCACTTGCACTGAATATACTCTTAAAACTCTATGAGATAAAAAGGACTTGGTATGAGTGTGTATATGGAGACACTGTGTATTTTTATTGACTTGTTCCTGACTTATTCTGCTAAAACCACCTTTCTCCTGATTACGGACAAGGGCACAGGCTTGAAGAAGACCACACAGTGCTGGGCTAAATGTCTGAGAACGGCGGCTCTGGTTTAGGCATTCAGTATCTTTCACTTTTAATAGAAAAAAGTGATATATCATGTATTATTTGAACAATACCATATGATTGTGTATTTAAAGCCCGTTTTACAGTGCCTACATATGAAGGGGCAGAGGGAAGGTCGAATGTTCAGCTTTCACTCTGTATTTTCTTACTGTTGGGTGCCAAAGTGTGCAAAAGTAATATCACATTGACATGGTTTTTTGCATTAATTTATGGCTATGATATTGTCCCATCTCCTTAGGATTAAGAAAAGGAACGCATAACAGGAGTTAAGGAGCACTTACACCTGGAAGAGAAGGAGATGCAGCCAGTTGCAAAATAGCCATTATAGATTCATACCTGCTTGGTTCTGCCGAAGTTAAAGCTGTGATAGTGTTATATTGTGGACTTTAGGGCCCAGTTCCACACTAAGGCCTTGTGAAATCCAATTAACATGAGTGGCACATTGTAATCCTTAATTTTAAATAAATCATATTGACTTCAAATAAACTTGTCATTCTAATTCTCCCTCTGATCATTTTTCAAAATTGAAATAAAAATAAATAGCCCAGCTGTATGGTCAGTTAGGAGCTATGTACGACATCCGGAGTGGTGCTTTCCGTAAACTCTGGAATGCTGACCTGCTTGGCTTCACATTACATTACTGCTGATTACAAAGTCTTCACAAAGCTTTGGCCTGATAACATTATAGGTCCCCCAAATAACCATGAAAATGAGTGGAACTTCCCTTAACAGCTGTGCAGTTGTTTTATTCCCCACCCCCACTAGCAACTCAGAATTAAAGTGCATTTTCATTGTTCCCTTTCCATTGTTGCTTGAGAACAAAGTCAGTGTAATTATGCATGTTGTTTTATTTCCTGCCATTCCCCTCTTCCCTGCTAAGTACATGGGCTAATACACTCTCCTGCTCTCAGGCTACACTAAATATGGTAATGGTCAGTGTGTCAATAATCCCCCTGTTTAAGGGACCTGCAAACACTAGTGATGTGACAATCTATCTGTCCAAATGTCTAGCTGACGTCTGATGCTTAAAACAGAGCATGCTTTCATCCCTTCATGCATTGTAGTAACTCCCATGACGACTCTTAAAAGGGTGCCTCAGCTAGTCAGGGAAACAGTTGCCGACCAAACGAGATACAGCCTACTTGATTCAGCTTTCTTGAATGCCTAATTATTTCAACTTTCTATCGGCCTGACCAAACGGGACCATGTCTACCTTTGGCTACAGAAGAGAGCTTAGTAAATATGAATCCATTGATGAAGATGAACTCCTTGCTTCTCTGACTGACGAGGAGCTAAAGGAGCTGGAGAGGGAGCTAGAAGATATTGAGCCCGACCGCAACCTTCCAGTGGGGCAAAGACAAAAGAATCTAACAGAGAAAACTCCTACAGGAACTTTCAGCAGGGAAGCGTTGATGGCCTATTGGGAAAAAGAGACCAGAAAACTCCTAGAAGAAGAAAGGTTGGGGGCATGTGAAAAGGTAGGATTTCAGAGCATTCACTGTGCCCTGGAAATATTCAGGCTCACTCTTCAATGACTTTCCATCACTTAACCATTGTTATTTTCTTCTGATCCACTACAACATTTTAAAGAAAAGTCCTAATGACAATCTTTTGCTAGAGTGCTATAAATTGGCAAAGGGGATTTTTGTTTTTGGTCTTGCAGTGTCGTAAAAGCTCTTTTGGGGAAAAAAATCCTGTAAGAGGAATTGGCATTAGTGGTTAAAATAAGTCATAATATAGCAATGGTTAAAGTGATTTTACAAAATTAGGCACAAATTAGTGTGTGCTTCTAGCCAACCACATAAATTGTTAGGTAAGGTACCTTTTTGGGAGGGGGATGGGGGGAGGGATGCTAGTAGACTGCTTTTTCCTCTTATGAAGTCAATAAATAATCAGTATTGTTTTTTGAGGAGCAATAGACTGAAAGAATGATCAACAGGAAGAGAATTCTGAATTTTTAGCAGAGGAGAGGTTGGGCAAAAAAGTGCAGCAGAACCCACTGGTCAGATTTTTGTGTGATGTAACTCAGCATAGCTCCATTGCAGTCAATGGACCTATGCTGATTTACACCAGCTGAGAATCTGGCCCAATATCTGATGATTTCAATGGCACACTGTGTGCTGTCTTATCAGAACACAGCTGGAGGAATTTATAAGCATAGAGGCCTGGAGTTGGTATTCAGTCAGTCAACATATTAATAGAGTACTCATCATGCAATCTGTCCCAGGGAGCTTTATATAAATAGTAACAATAGATGCTGGTTGCCGAGAGCAGGATAACTCAGTAATAATAATTAAGGGCTTGATTCTGTGAGACACTCAGCACCCTCAATTTTCATTGACTTCGGTGTGTGTTGAGGCCACCCAGCACTTTGCAGAAACTGCTCTCAGGATTAAGCACTATAAAAGGCAACTTTTTTTTTTAACACATGCACTATAACTTTCAAAGCACAGCATGGAGTTTTAGCTGTGTGAATGCCAATGATTTTGCAGCTAAAGTTCCATACTGAGCTCGGGTGATTAAGGACCTGACTCTGCCACGCTTGCTCACAGGGAGTGGTATGCTGTTCGGCAAGTAGTCTCATTGATTTCAGGATTAAGGGTATGTCTACACTGCAAAAAAAAAAAAAAAAAAAAAAAAAAAAGGTGTGTTCTTAACGCAGGTTAGCTAATCCGTGCTAACTAACTTGGGTTAAAGTAGAATTGAAGATACAGCAACTTGGCTTTTAATTTGGGTGAGCAGCTCAAGTTAAAGCCTATAGGGTAGCATGGATCTGAACTCAAGCTGCTAACCTGAGTTAAAAGCCAAGTCACTTTGTGTCTTCACTGCTATTTTAACCTGAGTTAGCTAGTGACAGTTAGCTGACCAGAGTTAAGGCCCTTTTTTTGCAAGGATACATGCCCTAAGGGTGGCAGAATTGGACACATAAGTCAGTTACTGTTAAAAATGCTAACAGTCTGGATCTACAGACTACAAAGTGTTTACACCAGGGATGAGTTGGACCATCTTTGCATAATGAATATACTGTTATCTTACAAGAATCACTGGGCACAGGATTTGATTACATATAGTGTCTGTTATACTGGTTGTAATGTCTGTGTAGGCAAATACAACCACCATTATACACTAAGCACTAGCTCACATAGCCTTAGACATCAGAACCTATTTTGCTGAGATATGGACATCTGGACAGGACAGCAGAGTTAGCCACTTCCTTTTTTCAACTAAATCTTTAATTTACATCCAGGCAGGAATAAGAAATGGCCAGAGAAGTCCTAGTTGTGGTGTCCTGTCCATAAGGCAGGATTTCTGACTTGGCAGCAACTTTCAGCCCAAATGGCAATATTGGGTTAGCATTTGGTATGAGTCTGCTGTAATGTGTCAGTTAAACCCACACTCTTTGCTCTGGAGGTGAGACAGCTACAAAATGTATCCATAAACGTCAACACCCTGCCATCTGATGTCTATAAAGCGGGATCTGCGGGTGAAATCTTCCCCACACTGAAGGCAACAACAAAACTCTCATTGATTTCAGTGAGGTGAGGATTTCGCCCTAGGTGTCTGTAGCAAGTGTGCATTGGGATATACCTTGATCAAGATGACAGAGAGCAGGCCACTGAAGAATTTAAAAAGAGAGAAGTAGCAATTTTAAACTTACTGCTAATGCTTACAGCTGGTTATGAAATTGACGGATGGATATAATACAAAAGAGAATCGAATCTCCCCCACCCTTCAAACACAATTCTGGCAGGGTTTTTTTTTTTTCACACTAATCTTCTAAAGTCACTGTAGAATATTACCAATCAGTCACAATTAGCACATTACAAAGTCATGAATAGGCGCTCAGAGACCATGCTGAAGAGTGTGCTATAAATGTCTAGATAGATACATGCGTAGGAATTAAAGGGGATGTTCTGTGCAGCAGCCATATTCTCAACTTTTAAACTTATCTTTATATGCACTGAAATTATAGATATAGGTCCTGACCCTGTAATGAGCTCTATTGAGGCAGTGGCACTGAAGTCAATGGATTTTTGCGGGGGTGTCAACACTGCAGGGATATATATACACATCATTAACCACACTTTGTTTAAATTGAATTAGCAGTTATGTGGGGATTTAAACACTGATGGTTGGGGCCTTGCCATTTTAGTAACTTTTTTGCCTCCAGTCAAAATCAAAACCAGCATCTCTGTAAGTACGTTGCATGGACCCAATCCTTATGGGATATTTTATAAGGATTAACATATTCAACTTAATAAACCAGCACATGCAGAGCCTCTGTTTTTCACCCAGAATTTTACTAAAAATTCAATATTATGGATTTATAGGATTTATTAGATTATTTATATGGATTTATTAGATTAGAGCTCTTGCGATTGAGGGATTTAAGGTTAATTGTATGCCAAGGACCAGCACAAGGCCTTTGCAGCACTTCATTGCCTCTTAAGCTGTCAAAATGGAGTTGAAATGAGACCTTAGTGGTGCATGGGCATGGAGCTGGCCCTGTGCACTCTGCAACTAGCCCAAATTCCAGGAATACCACTGAACTTTGGGACACTTGTATGTATATCTGAATTTGGCATGTCAGTCCCATCACAACTTTGAACTTGTTGAAGTATTAAAGTGATGCTAGCGTAACATTATGGAGCATATTTTCAAACAGCCTCTAAGTGTGCACACCCAAAATTGTCCATCCAGAATCTTGGGTGGACAGCTATTGTAATTCCCCCCCTTTTTTTTTTGCTCAAATTTTCATGTGAAAATGGTATTTGTGCGTGAAATTAGGCAGCCATTTAACTGATTTAAATGCATATATAGCATTTGTGCATGAAAGTCTGAGTTTTGGGATATGCAATAATTTGGGTACCTAAACTCCATGTCATTAAACAGGAGCATGTCATTTTGCACATAAAAAATGTAGCTGATGGGTTGTGGCCACTCTGAAAAACATAGTACACCTCTACCCCGATATAACGCAACCCGATATAACACGAATTCAGATATAACGCAGTAAAGCAGTGGCTCCGGAGAGGAGGGGTGAGGGTGGGGCTGCGCACTGTGTGATTCAGAGCACGTTCGATATAATGTGTTTTCACCTATAACACGGTAAGATTTTTGGTTCCCAAGGACGGCATTATATTGGGGTAGAGGTGTACTATAAGTCTGTTTGAGTGAAACCCACATAAGCATGGAAATTCAGATAGGGCAAATCCATCTAACATTCCATTGTGAATATATCAACTAATGGGTAATTTTATGTATATCTGTGTTGCAGTGTCATGGGCCAGATCTTCCACTGGTGTAGATCAACATAGCTCCTTTGACTTCAGTAGACTAAGCCAATTGATGCCAAGGATTTGGCCTCTAAAGAAAGGGGAGAAAAATTAAAAAAAAAAAGAATATTAAATCAGATGAGATTTTTTCAGTTCTCTTAAATTTCCATGCTTCTGTCAGTTTATTTTAAACCTTTAATTTCATACAGTTTAAGTATAATTGCTGTTGGGGAAAATCAAAGTAAAGCTTAATATCTTTGCTATCATGTTTAATACCGACACCTACATTCCTGTTCAGGATTCAAAGCAAGAAGACGACAATTCAGAAGACACTGAGGAAGAATATTTCACAGGAACTAACAGTGAAATTTCCGAGGAGGCATACACCGAAGAGGAGGAGGAAGAAGAAAAAGAGGAAGCAGAAGAAAAGGAAGAAGAAGAAGAAGAAAGTGATGAAGATGACTCTAAACAAAAGGAAAATGCTGCAATTTGTGAAAGGACTGTGACTTGTGAAAGTGACAGGAGTTCTGACCACTTGAAACGCAAGAAATGCAACATCCAGAAGGAAAATGAAAATGTCATCAATGGTGACGGTGGCAAAGATACAGAAGACATGAGCTTTAAAACGGGTGCCATCCACCCTTGTGGAAACCCAACAGTTATTGAGGATGCTTTGGAAAAAGTTAGGAACAATGACCCTGACACCAGTGAAGTCAACTTAAATAACATTGAAAACATCACCATACAGATGCTTACACATTTTGCTCAAGCCCTCAAGAACAACACAGTGGTTAAGATGTTCAATCTAGCCAATACTCGTGCTGATGATAGTGCAGCAATTGCTATTGCTGGGATGTTAAAAGTGAATCAGTATATAACGAGTCTGAACATTGATTCAAATTTTATCACAGGCAAAGGGATATTGGCCATCATGAGAGCTTTGCAGAATAACAAGGTTTTAACAGAACTACGATTCCACAACCAACGGCATATCATGGGCAGTCAGGTTGAAATGGACATAGCTAAACTGTTGAAAGACAATACCACGCTGGTGAAGCTAGGGTACCATTTTGAGCTTGCTGGACCAAGAATGAGCATGACAAGTATCCTCACAAGAAACATGGATAAACAAAGGCAAAAACGTATGCAGGAGCAAAAACAGCAAGAGTCTGGTTGTGATGGAGCAATCAATCCAAAGACCAAAGCCTTGCAGAAAGGAACTCCTGGGTCCTCACCTTATGCATCGCCTAAGAGCTCACCTTGGTCCTCTCCAAAACTCCCTAAGAAAGCTCAGCCTGTCAAAATCCAGCCTCCAGCTCCACCTTCACCTCCTCCTCCCCCTCCCCCACCACCTCCCCCTCCTCCCCCCATTGTTCCAGAGAAAAAGGCGCCAACAAGGAATATAGCTGAAGTCATCAAACAACAGGAGAGCTCCAAGAATGCCTTACAAAATGGACACAAAAAGAAAAAAGGCAAAAAAACCAAAAAGCATGAGAATAGCATATTGAAAGAAATTAAAAATTCCTTAAGATCAGTCTCAGACAAGAAATCAGAAGAAGGATCGCGACCCTCTACCCGACCCTCCACCCCACAAATGTCTCTTCATGATAGCCTTATGGAAGCAATTCGGGGAAGCAGCATAAAACAGTTAAAGCAGGTAAGTAAGGACCACATTTAAATAACTGACTATGGCTCAAATATGGCATAAGCCAAAACATGCATCATGAATTTTAAAGCATAGATATTTAATACAAGCTTACACTTTGAGAAATATCAGCATAAGTACATATTTGGGAATAGTTTTACGTTTAAACCTGCTTTCATGACTACACTTTCCATTTTAATTTGACCTCAGTTTTGACAGAACCCAGGGTGCTGACAGAACCCACGTTCAGACTTCTTCGGGCTTGGGATTCTCACTAGAGGGTCGCTGTAGAAGTGAGTATAGCAAGCAATGAGCCAGAGGTGAAATTTTGCCACCTTCAGGCAAAACTAGTCTTTTTCAGCAAAGCCTTCTCTTCAGAATTGAGTTGTGAAATGGGCTTGATTTCTTGCTCAAGGAAATAAGACACCTCGATCTGACACCTCTTAAAATAGCATTAAGCTATGGAAGTAGGGATGGGAATGGCTGCATGGGCAGTGGGATTGGCTAGCTGTCCCGAGTACGTAACTAGGGTTTCAGATGGGATTGTACTTGTGTTGGCTAGCCACTCCTGCCACCCATGCAGGCATAGCTACACTGCTATTTTTAGCGTGCTAGTTCAATGAAAGTTAGCATGGGTATGTCTTCCTGAGAGAGAAATTACACCTCCAGCTCCAATGTAAATGTACCCTAGTCTTCTTCACAGAGTGAATGAATGTACTTCTAAATATGTTTAATGGCATCCATGTACTATGGCGACAGGCACCTTAGAAACGGATGTAAATCACTGTCATATTATTTAAGCACAATATACATATCAGGACAGACCACGCTGCTGCTTCTTTTCCAGCCAGTATTGTAAATGTAATGAGAACCCCCCCCCCCACTGTCTTGTAGGTGGAAGTTCCAGAAGCACTTCGATGAAAGCATGGAATATAGAAGAACCAAAGCTCTACAGTGGTCAAAGGAAGGTTACTGAGTTGTTCAACGATGGTAAATAGACTATATTGTGAGCTGCTTCCAAAGGGCACTCTTAGAATTGAAACATTTTATTTTCTTTTTAAAGAGATAGACCTATTAAACATTAACCAATGCTTTAAGAATGCATAAGCCTTTTAATCTGTAAATATGGAAATAAACATCTTTTTTATTTAATGAGATTTCTATTGGAGAAATAGCAGTTTATTTAGATATTCTTTTCAATATCTGAGTGATTGCACATCACTGGACATGTTCTTTACATTGAGATGTAATTGTTTAGTGATCTGTGTTATTTTTCTTTTTTCATGAATTTACAATAAATGTGGTTTGAAGTTTTTAAGCAACCAAAATGATTTTAGTCCCGGGTTTCTATGAGTACAAATTGGGCAGGTGTTCATGTACAGATGTGTCATTGGTTAAACATCCAGTTACGGGGGTGAAGAGGTTGGTATAAATGCCTAGAGGTCTTTTTTTTTTTTTTTTTTTTTCCAGAATTGCTTAGCACACACAGCATCCATTGACTTCAGTAGGATTTGCAGGTGCTCAGCACCTTTGAAAAGCCAGACATAGCTAGATTGATTAACTAATGCATTGAAACTCGTAGTCCAGAGCATAGCAGCCATTAAAAAAGGCAAACAAGATTCTTATTTAAAATATCAATGGGAATCTAATATATAATAAAAGAAGGGATCTTATGTTGTAAAGCAAATGTTAGACAGACTCCATGTAGACTCGATGTGCACAGTGCTGATCACCATGCCACATATCAAAGAAAGCATATCAGAAAAGGTGCAATGTAGGGCAGCAAAGATAACAGCTAATAGGACCTAAATTATGCCAAAAGGTTAAGGAAATGGGGCTTATTCCCATTATGAAAATGGCTTTGAAGTGACCTAGCCATTTACATAACAATGAAAAGGAGTGACAAAACAAACAGAGCTACGATTGGCGAAGTGGCAGATGGTGTTGAATTAAGAGGTGTTGGGAACCCCAGGGAGAACAGAGAATAATACAAAGAGAAAAAGATGTTTGAAATATACACCAGAAACAACTATCTCATACAAATGCAAGCTAATACATCTGGAGTGATGGGAGAGGAGGAATAATCCAAAACAGAGATTCAGTGGGATGGGAAAACCAAAAAAGCAAGGCCAGCAATTAAGCAGAAAAAGACCACCAGGTAATATGGGCTGAACGACAAGCTGGGTATGAATTTTCAGTATGATTTGTTGAGAACCAACAAGAACCAACAGAGGTGTCACATCACAGATAACATAGTGGAAAGCCCCTCTCAATGCAGCACTGGCAAGTCTCCCAGTCTAGTCAACAATCTAGAATATTAGTTACAGTTCTGAGCACTTCAGCTATCAGAAACACTATGATAACACTGCTCTACAGCCAAAATGCTTCTGAAATAAATGTAGTCAAACTTTACTAATTCTGGGTCACTGAGAACAAAAATTATGCTTAAAATTGTTGATTGGCTCTTGTTTTCAAGATATGCTATTGGGTCAGTATATACGACCCTTGACTTGGGAATGGCGGAGGATAAGTGAGTTATAAAGGGAAGGGATCTCAATTTAAATCAGAAATGACTAAAATACATCTTTGACTGGATCTATGAATAAATCTATGACTGGGTTTGGACGGTACTTGCTTTTTAGGCAAAACAATGAGTGATGCAATCTGAAGATGGTATTGCGTTATACATGATATGAATTGCATCATGTTATTCCTAGAAGTCATGGATGATGCAATCATAACGAAGCTTACATCACTCTGCTGAACAAATTGCCCTAGATCAGCTCTAGAAATCATACAGTGTCGTGCTCTCTTATTTGTCAGTGTTTGATTTTGCAAAGGGACACATTTCTGTTTAGCCAAAGTGAGCAGAGATGCCTCGTACTTGTGTGAACAGTGCAGATAACTTTTGCTATGTTTGTGGTGAAGTAATTTTTGCATCACAAAAGCACAGTATAACCACTATGGTTAAGTATCAGAGGGGTATCTGTGTTAGTCTGAATCTGTAAAAAGCAACAGAGAGTCCTGTGGCACCTTTGAGACTAACAGAAGTATTGGGAGCATAAGCTTTCGTGGGTAAGAACCTGAAGAAGTGAGGTTCTTACCCACGAAAGCTTATGCTCCCA